>NW_024727936.1:0-32555 GCF_018991925.1 Homarus americanus | reverse complement strand
CTGATATTGCTTCGTTTCTTTACGTAACCTTTGTTTGGCCAGACAGTTCTTCTCTCTCCCTCCCCTAAAACTTCAGCTGTCCAACCCAATCAGTGCTCTGAGTCTATCCTGCTGGATATTATAATTTTATCTATCACCTTTTTTTTGATTCCTATTTTAACCTATTTAATTTTCTATATCTCTCTCACACTCTTAGTCTTTCTAGGGAATGTCAAGTTTAGTTTTTTAACTGTCTGATATGGAAGGTTTTCTGAAGTCTGAATCTAGGCTTTTGTATTCTTCTTTTGCAGCTCAGAGTGAATTGATATCCAATCTATAATAAGGGCACCAGAACTTGAACTTGGTATATTGGTAGGTGCAGCCTGACTAGCGTAAGATATAGTTGCAGTAAGACCTCGACTTTCTTTACTACACTTCTGGATATAAACCCTATTAAAGTCGGCCCATACTTTGGGTTAGGTAACAGAATGCTGAATGTTAAAAATCATTACTTTTGCTGCCCCCTCCCCCTTAAAAATCCCTGTTTATGTCATATTTAAGTGTATACCTGTGTGTGTTGAGTTTTTGGGATAAATGCTAAATGGTGGTGAGCCTCTAAGCGGATGTGGTTGTTGGGTTTGGAATATTTACAGTTACCAGTAAACTATGACTTATTTGCTGTGAGTGTTGGTACAGTGCTAGGGGCAGATTCTTGCGTCATCATAGCGCCCAAAGTAGTAAATGCATGGTATGGTATGCACAGGATGATGTAAAACAATGTATTCATTTTTCAGGTTTTTTATAGATACTATATAATTTTATTCATTACATTTGAAACATCAATCATTGTTAATTAAATTTGAAACAAAACAAAACTACGATACCGTATTTTCATTAAATTATTACATCTAGTATATTTTACCTTAACTGTGACTGAATGAATGTATTCTCAGAAATAAATATGGAAATGGAATATTTTGGCTGAATTGACGTACATATTACAGTGGAAAGTGGGATAAAATCATGACGAAAACAATGACTTTCGCCTTCTTTCGTTGTTCAAAAGATTTTACCGTAATCGCTTTTCGAATGGTTTTCAGTTAAAAAACTGTTGTACTCTATTACAATAATATTCTATCCTATCATTAGCCTCATAATCCCACAACTGAAAACCATTCGAAAAGCGATTACGGTAACATCTTTTGAACGAAAGAAAGCGAAAGTCAGTGCTTTCGTCACTTTCCACTGTAATACGTACGTCATTTCAGCAAAAATATTACATTTCCATATTCTCAGAAATAAATAGTAGTTTTGCTGAAATGTAATGTATTTCAATGTAAATTAGGATAAACTACATGAAACAAAAGACTTTACCTAACCTTCCGATGTTCAAGATATGTTTCTCGTTTTTTTAATACCGTAGTTTTCGGTTAAAATACTGTTATATCAGTGATATTCTATTCATACTGTGCTGGATATAATACATTCACGGAAATGTAATATTTTTGCAACTACAATGCTGATGTCAACACAAGCGTGGTTACAGCGAGACTGACTGAGTGAGGGAGAGCTATGCGTGTGTGTGTGAGGTTGCGGGAGCGGGCGGTGTCCCATTTTCGGTGCCGCGCGCGAGTTGAATGTACTTCAATAACTTCAATATACAGAATATTCCTCCGGCGGGGCAATCCGCGTATGTTAAGGGCCGACTGTACTGTACTCTGTTTGCCTTATTTCGAACATTAACGCACTGTTTTCTAGGACGTAGGTCCGGGCTTACAAATACCCCTAAGTCTCTTTCACAAGTCGACTTCTCTGGGTTGATGTTGTTAAGGCTGTGTACATTGACAGTATTTGTTCTTCCAATATTAAGTACGCTGCACTTGCTGGTGTTGAATTTCATTTGCCATTTTTCTGACAACTCCTGCAGTTTATTTAAATCCTCCTGTTGTGCATTTGCATCCTGCCCTGAATTAATCTGCCACCCTATCTTGGTGTCATCCACAAACCTGCTTATGTCACTACTGATCCCAGCATCTAGATCGTTTATGTAGTTTATGAACAAGAGTGGGCCCAGTACTGACCCCTGGGGAACTCCACTGGTTACACGGCCCCACTCAGATTTAACACCATCTACGCTGACCCTCTGTGTTCTATCGGTGAGCCATGATTTCATCCAATTTAAGAATTTCCCCTCAATACCATGAGCCTTAACTTTTCTCAGAAGCCTCTGATGCAGTACTCTGTCAAACGCTTTGCTAAAGTCTAGGTAAATATCATCGTAATTTTCGTCATTATCTACTACCTCGAAAACTTTCCTAAAAACGTCAGCAGATTTGTTAGACAAGATTTTCCCTTTGTAAACCCATGTTGAGAGTCGTAGATTAATTTGCTTTTCTCTAAATGCGATTGGATGCTATCTGCTATAATTGATTCAAGAAATTTCCCCACTACTGACATCAAACTGATCGGCCGGTAATTTGACACTGATGCTCTCTCTCCCTTTTTGAATATGGGTACTACATGTATCGGTACTGTATGTATGTATATATTGTTTGTATATATGTATGTATTGTATGTATGTACAGTATGTATGTGTGTATGTATGTGTGTATTGTATCTATGTACAGTATGTATGTACTGTATGTATGTATTTTGTGTGTAAAGTTTACATATAATTTTGTGTAGAGAGAATAAGTTATAAGACCTGTGTTAATTTGTTCCTTTATGTCCATAATAAACCCTGTGTGGTGGTACACTGTCAGCTGCCACAAGTGAGTGTCAGCTGCCACAAGTGAGTGTCAGTTGCCACAAGTGAGTGTCAGCTGCCACAAGTTAGTGTCATCTGTCACAAGTTAGTGTCAGCTGTCACAAGTTAGTGTCAGCTGTCACAAGTGAGTGTCAGCTGCCAGAAGTGAGTGTCACAAGTGCGTTACATTGTTACAGATCAACCTGTACCGTGGTTACCTGGCTATCTGTCACCCGGAGGAGGAACATCTCAAGCTGGTGGAGAAGCTGGTGGAGGCAGCCACCGTCCTCTGTATAAGGGAGTGGAAGAGGCTGCCACATATAGTCTCCCACATCCACCTGCCGTACTTACAGGCAGCTCAGCAGGTACTGCACACACACACACACACACACACACACACACACACACACACACACACACACACACTAAAATACCAGTAGTGACACCATAGTTTGTTGCAATCTCTCCCTGAAGTCATCGTGGCGTTTGTCACAGCGTATACTGAGACTTTACGTATCCGTTTAAATTAAACCAGGACCTCGTCCGTGAAAAATGTTGTGTCCAGCACTGTGACATTGTTGTGTGAACCTGTTGAACCAACAGCAGTAGCGAACACACTTGTCTGTGTTCAACGGGCGCAGTTCTTGCTCTACCCCGACTCTGTATAAACGTAACTTTAAACGTTTGACAGCCCCGTGAACGGCTGAACGAGATGCTCCCACTTGCCGTGACAAACGCCACAATGACTTCAGGGGAAATTGCAACAAACTCTGGCGTCACTACTGACCGCCGCCCGGTTCTTGGTCTGTCTTTCACACTTCCTATGTCACGAAAACGTTTCACCGGTTCATAAACAATAGTCTTACATGGCGTTGGGCTATTGGGGAATCTCCTTCTAAAGCTTTCAACACACCATTGATTACATTTGCACTCAAAGTACGCCTCCAACAGATTGACCCTCTGTGCCCGCAGAAGACTCATTGTCGACCGACTCGCACTTACGTCCCTCTACCCGCTCGTGCGCGAAGTCACGTGACCGGTACATTACTCGGCAATCTTCTGCGACGTTGCCAGCACTTGCTGCGTGAAACAGTGGATGGCTATCGTTAGCCATTATACTACTATAAGTTGCCAAAGTTTGAGTATGGGGACTTTTGAGACACCCTGTACAATATACTCCTACACTTATTTGTTCTTATTTTGATCTTTATAGTACTGTTCAGTTTACAGTTTTCTCTTTATTCTTGAGACAAATTCTGTGGTTACTTACATATAACACTTAGTTGTTAAGTGCAGTACAGGCATCCCCCCGTTACGGAAGCCCGGGTTACGGAATTTCGCTCCTACGGAATTTGTAAATTATGACCAATAATTTCGCGTTACGGCCCGTAAATCCGCCCTTACGGAAATTGGGGTAAATTTTAACAAACACAAGGCCTCACACATGCCATTCAGACTGACAGACTTGACAAGTTTTACCAACCATAAAGACAGTTGAAGCTTTAAACATCACTCACAATGGATCTTGAATATTCCAACTGTAATCAGACATACCTAAGTTGCCTCAACAATTGCAACCCCAGTTGCAATATCAAATTCTGTCACTACTAAAATATAATAGTCTCTGGTGCACTCTTAAGATTAAGAGAAAATGGACGACTCAGGAGTGCTGAAGTGAGAGAAAACGGACTCCTATGACGGGGCACTCAAATAAACATGCACATAGCTGTATAATGCAATATTATGCATTATTAACCCCTAAATTGGTGTTTTAAGAAGGTATATCATAAATTATTTAATGTACTGTATTGTATGTGTATATAAATGTTTATTTTCATTAATAAAAGTGCTTGAATTACTTTTTGGGGGCCGAAAAAATTCCGTAGGAACCCATTTCCAGTTTTATAATGGAAGTCAATGGGAAAATTGGTTTTGCGATACGGTCAATTTTCCGGGAACGGAACCCTTCTGTAACGCGGGGGATGCCTGTAATAACATAATATAAACTGATTTTCTTTAAACAGTTCAGATAAGCAGTGTTATCCCCCCCCCTCCCTCCCCATATATTTGCTTTTTTTCAGACTGGGGTCTGCCCCAATTAGTCCAATTTATCAAGGTTTTACAATATATATATATATATATATATATATATATATATATATATATATATATATATATATATATATATATATATATATATATATATATATGTTATTAAACTACAGTGTATTTAGAGATTTTGTTTTTCATTGTAAAGTGTGTGAGTGTGAGTGTAAACTCCACCGCCCTAGTATAGTATAGCAGTGTACAGTGCAGTATAGTACAGTATAGCAGTGTACAGTGCAGTATAGTACATTATAGCAGTGTATAGGTCAGTATAGTCCAGTATAGCAGTGTACAGTGCAGTATAGTACAGTATAGCAGTGTATAGGTCAGTATAGTACAGTATAGCAGTGTATAGGTCAGCATAGTACAGTATAGCAGTGTACAGTGCAGTATAGTACAGTATAGCAGTGTATAGGTCAGCATAGTACAGTATAGCAGTGTATAGGTCAGTATAGTGCAGTATAGCAGTGTACAGTGCAGTATAGTCCAGTATAGCAGTGTATAGGTCAGTATAGTACAGTATAACAGTGTACAGTGCAGTATAGTACAGTATAGCAGTGTATAGGTCAGTATCATACAGTATAGCAGTGTACAGTGCAGTATAGTACAGTATGGTAGTGTATAGGTCAGCATAGTACAGTATAACAGTGTACAGTGCAGTATAGTACAGTATAGCAGTGTATAGGTCAGTATAGTACAATATAACAGTGTACAGTGCAGTATAGTCCAGTATAGCAGTGTATAGGTCAGCATAGTACAGTATAGCAGTGTACAGTGCAGTATAGTACAGTATAGCAGTGTATAGGTCGGCATAGTACAGTATAGCAGTGTACAGTGCAGTATAGTACAGTATAGCAGTGTATAGGTCGGCATAGTACAGTATAGCAGTGTACAGTGCAGTATAGTACAGTATAGCAGTGTATGGAATTAGGCATAGTACAGTATAGCAGTGTACAGTGCAGTATAGTACAGTATAGCAGTGTATAGGTCAGCATAGTACAGTATAGCAGTGTACAGTGCAGTATAGTACAGTATAGCACTATAGCAGTGTATAGGTCAGCATAGTACAGTATAGCAGTGTACAGTGCAGTATAGTACAGTATAACAGTGTATAGGTCAGTATAGTACAGTATAGCAGTGTACAGTGCAGTATAGTACAGTATAGCAGTGTATAGGTCAGCATAGTACAGTATAGCAGTGTACAGTGCAGTATAGTACAGTATAACAGTGTATAGGTCAGCATAGTACAGTATAGCAGTGTACAGTGCAGTATAGTACAGTATAGCAGTGTATAGGTCAGTATAGTACAGTATAGTAGTGTACAGTGCAGTATAGTACAGTATGGTAGTGTATAGGTCAGCATAGTACAGTATAACAGTGTACAGTGCAGTATAGTACAGTATAGCAGTGTATAGGTCAGCATAGTACAGTATAGCAGTGTACAGTGCAGTATAGTACAGTATAACAGTGTATAGGTCAGTATAGTACAGTATAGCAGTGTACAGTGCAGTATAGTACAGTATAACAGTGTATAGGTCAGTATAGTACAGTATAGCAGTGTACAGTGCAGTATAGTACAGTATAGCAGTGTATAGGTCAGCATAGTACAGTATAGCAGTGTACAGTGCAGTATAGTACAGTATAGCAGTGTATAGGTCAGCATAGTACAGTATAGCAGTGTACAGTGCAGTATAGTACAGTATAGCAGTGTATAAGTCAGTATAGTACAATATAGCAGTGTTTTGGTCAGTATAGTGTGGTATAGCAGTGTATAGGTCAGCATAGTACAGTATAGCAGTGTACAGTGCAGTATAGTACAGTATAACAGTGTATAGGTCAGTATAGTACAGTATAGCAGTGTATGGGTCAGTATAGTACAGTATAGCAGTGTATAGGCCACTATAGTACAGTATAGCAGTGTATAGGCCAGTATAGTACAGTATAGCAGTGTATAGGTCAGCATAGTACAGTATAACAGTGTATAGGTCAGTATAGTACATTATAGCAGTGTATAGGTCAGTATAGTACAGTATAGCAGTGTATTGGTCAGTATAGTACAGTATAGCAGTGGACAGTGCAGTATAGTACAGTATAGCAGTGTATAGGTCAGTATAGTACAGTATAACAGTGTATAGGTCAGTATTGTACAGTATAGCAGTGTACAGTGCAGCATAACAGTGTATAGGTCAGTATAGTACAGTATAGCAGTGTATAGGTCAGTATAGTACAGTATAACAGTGTATAGGTCAGTATAGTACAGTATAGCAGTGTATAGGTCAGTATAGTACAGTATAACAGTGTACAGTGTAGTATAGTACAGTATAGCTGTGTATAGGTCAGTATAGTACAGTATAGCAGTGTATAGGTCAGTATAGTACAGTATAGCAGTGTATAGGTCAGTATAGTACAGTAGTGTATAGGTCAGTATAGTACAGTATAACAGTGTATAGGTCAGTATACAGGTTGACCATCAAAAATCCGGCAATCGATAAACCGGAACCTTAAGTTTTCCGGCATGGATTTCGGAGAGCATTTTCAAATTTCCTGCCTTGGCGCACCATTGTTTTCTGGAAGCGCCCAGTGACGGGTTAAGACTTTCGTAGGCCTTAGGCACCTCAAAGATATGGAGCCCCATTTGACAGCATATTCACTAATAACACAAGCTAGTACCTAATTATAAAATGTGATGTCGAAAGAATAAGATTCAGTGATGTTTGCCATGAATTGAGTAAAAGAAAATGGGTTAGATCAGCTGTTCTTGTACAGTACAGAAATAGTTTTGTTTACATGAAGCACAGCTAGCTGGTGGACACTAATAGGATTAAGTAATAAATAAATGGAAAAAAGTACCTCAGTATCAATTTAATAATAACCTGTAGAAAAGGGGAAGAAAAGTTCTCGTTTTATTTTTCGTAGGCTCCCAATATCTCGTAGGTTCACGTGCCGTTTTTGTTTTGATAGCGCTGTACTCCAGAATCAGCTGTTGGGTCTTGCTTGCACCTGCTAACAAGCATTCATGCTCATTCCTTCTGATTTTATCATTTAATTGCTGCTGTATAGCCCCATCATGGATTCAGCAAAGAAAAGCGGTGGCATAAAATGTAAACATCGTGCGTTGTCGATCGCAGAGAAAGTGGAAGTGCTTAAAAAACTTGATAGCGGCGTGTCTGTGCGAACCATTTGTGAAACATACAGCATCGGCTCTTCAACAGTGTATGATATTAAAAAACAGAAAGAAAAACTGTTAAAGTTCTTTTCTGACAGTGGATCAGATTTCAGATTCAGATTTGCCCCCGAGGGGGCTAGTTTATTGGGCACCCCCTTACATCCTGTGCAAGGTGAAGCGCAGAAGCATTTACAGCGCCCAACAGGGAAGTATGAAAAGTTCATACTTGCCTTTATGACTCGTACATTAAGGGCGTAAAAACCTGAAGGGTCATAGGTTTTGTCAAGTTACATAAAGTGAGAGAATGATGAGTGTGTGGGGGGAAAGTTCCCGGTACATTTTATCTGTTTATGGCAAAGAGTGGCAGGTCCCTAATAATGTCAAGTGCCAGGCCTGTGACTAGGAGGAGGGATATCTGGTCTGGGAGGGAAGAGGTGTTGGTAACGGCTGGGGACCTGTAGGAGGAGGTCATAGGCCAAGTGAGGATGTAGTGAGAGAGGGTGTGAGAGTCGGGTTGGCCACAAAGTTTACAAACAGTGCGGCCAGGCTCAGGGTTGCCAACGTACTCCCATAGGTACCTGTACCCTAGGCGCAGTCTCATGTATACAAGCTGTTGAGATCGAGTTAGGGATTGATATTATTTGTAGTGGCGGTTGTCGTCACCGGTTACAGCGTCATAGTGTGATGCTACCCCATTGTTTCAGGTGTGTCCAATTTTCGTTGAATGCCTCTCGTTGTGTGGCGTGTATGAGACAGTGGATCAAAAGGGAAAATGTTTGTAAGGAAGTCAATGTCGGAGGGAAAAAGTGCGGAACTAGACCAAGTTCTCATAACCTGGTTTAAACTTCGTGTAAATGAAGGTGTGGAAATTTCTGGTGATTTATTAAAGGAACAAGCCAAAGTGTTTCATGAAGAGCTGGGATTGCAACACAAGTGTGACTATACAGAAGGTTGGCTGCAACGTTTCAAGTCGTGACATGGCTTACAGTTTCGTGCAGTATGTGGTGAAAAACGTTCAGCAGACAAGGATGCAGCTAGTGCCTATGTGGATGAATTTGCAAAGTTAGTTAGTGATGAACATTTAAGTCCTGAACAAGTGTACAATGCTGACGAGACTGCCTTAGTTTGGAGATGTACGCCAAAAAGAACTCTGACAACTGAGGATGCAGAATCGCCATCGGGGTTTAAAGCTTCGAAGGATTGCGTCACGGTAATGTGCTGCTCTAATGCTGCGGGTACCCATAGATGTAAGTTGCTTGTTATCGGAAAAAGTCCGGAGAGAAATGCCTGTACAGGTAGTGATGAAGATGAAAACAGTGAAGAAAATGAGGAAGATGTGAGAGACAGAATCTCTATTGACAGGTTAATTGAGTTGACAACTGAACTGCTGGCTGGACTAGAGCAACGAAGTTTTGTAAGTGAACAAGAAATCATGAATGTTTTCTTGCTCCAAGATAAACTTATTAGAGAATGACCCAAGTATATGAAGCAACAGACATTGCCCGATATATTCAAGAAAATAGCTAGGAAGCAGGAAGAAGCAACAGCGGTGTCCACACTTGATAATCCACTGCCATCAACTTCAAGACAAGTTGAAGCTGTTCCTGTTGCTGAGGATGTTGTCACTGTCAGTGATACAGATGATAATCCTGACAGCCCATCTGCTGTTTAGCCTGATAAACATTATAATTTCATTTGATTTTCATTTAGTGTTTAATTTTCTATTTTTTTAAAGGACTGTACAGGTAGTAATTTTCTGTTGAATATACTGTATACAGCATATATAATAAAATTTCATTTGCTTTTCATTTAGTGTTTAATTTTCTTTGTTTAAAGGACTGTACAGGTAGTCATTTTCTGTTAAACTTATACAGCAAATATAACCATCAGTTTTCCGGCATTTTCGAAAATCCGGCACTCCTCAGGTCCTGAGGTTGCCGGATTTTTGATAGTCCACCTGTAGTACAGTATAACAGTGTATAGGTCAGTATAGTACAGTATAACAGTGTATAGGTCAGTATAGTACAGTATAGCAGTGTATAGGTCAGTATAGTACAGTATAGCAGTGTATAGGTCAGCATAGTACAGTATAACAGTGTACATTGCAGTATAGTACAGTATAACAGTGAACAGTGCAGTATAGTACAGTATAGCAGTGTATAGGTCAGTATAGTACAGTATAGCAGTGTATAGGTCAGTATAGTACAGTATAGCAGTGTACAGTGCAGTATAGTACAGTATAACAGTGTATAGGTCAGTATAGTACAGTATAGCAGTGTACAGTATGGTAGTGTATAGGTCAGTATTGTACAGTATAGCAGTGTACAGTGCAGTATAGTACAGTATGGTAGTGTATAGGTCAGCATAGTACAGTATAACAGTGTACAGTGCAGTATAGTACAGTATAGCAGTGTATAGGTCAGCTTAGTACAGTATAGCAGTGTACAGTGCAGTATAGTACAGTATAACAGTGTATAGGTCAGTATAGTACAGTATAGCAGTGTATAGGTCAGCATAGTACAGTATAGCAGTGTACAGTGCAGTATAGTACAGTATACAGTGTATAGGTCAGCATAGTACAGTATAGCAGTGTACAGTGCAGTATAGTACAGTACAACAGTGTATGAGTCAGTATAAAGTATAGCAGTGTATAGGTCAGTATAGTGCAGTATAGCAGTGTATAGGTCAGCATAGTACAGTATAGCAGTGTACAGTGTAGTATAGTACAGTATAACAGTGTATAGGTCAGTATAGTACAGTATAGCGTGTATAGGTCAGTATAGTACAGTATAGCAGTGTATAGGTCAGTATAGTACAGATAGCAGTGTACAGTGCTGTATAGTAGAGTATAATAGCAGTGTATAGGTCAGTATAGTACAGTATAGCAGTGTATAGTCAGTATAGTACAGTATAGCAGTGTACAGTGCAGTATATCAGATAAGTGTATAGGTCAGTATAGCAGTGTACAGTGTAGTATAGTACAGTATAGCAGTGTATAGGTCAGTATAGTACAGTATAACAGTGTATAGGTCAGTATTGTACAGTATAGCAGTGTACAGTGCAGTATAACAGTGTATAGGTCAGTATAGTACAGTATAGCAGTGTATAGGTCAGTATAGTACAGTATAACAGTGTATAGGTCAGTATTGTACAGTATAGCAGTGTACAGTGCAGTATAACAGTGTATAGGTCAGTATAGTACAGTATAGTAGTTAATAGGTCAGTATAGTACAAGTATAACAGTGTATAGTCAGTATTGTACAGTATAGGAGTGTACAGTGCAGTATAACAGTGTATAGGTCAGTATAGTACAGTATAGTAGTGTATAGGTCAGTATAGTACAGTATAACAGTGTATAGGTCAGTATTGTACAGTATAGCAGTGTACAGTGCAGTATAACAGTGTATAGGTCAGTATAGTACAGTATAGCAGTGTATATTACAGTACAGTATTAGTAACCAGGTGTTGTTGAGTGTGGTAATTGTGTACCAACAGGTGATGGAGCTTCAAGAAGCCTGCCAGATCCACCAAGGTTTGGTTCACGGCCGGACAAACTCTCTACACGACATGAAAGCCATCGTGAAAACCTGGCGTAACTGGTCTTGCGGTCATTGCGGCGATCTGTCTCACTGGTCGGACATCTTCACCTGGCGTCAACACCACTACCAGTTTATTGTTAACCACTATACTGATTCAGGGGAGAACCAGGTGAGGTCTCGGTCTTATTAATGTTATCGTCCAGTTGTCGTGGTTTTAATTTTCAACTAACTGTCAGCTCAGTTAATCTGTTCACCTTCTGTCTGTACCAGTTTAATTTGTTCTTGATGAAACAAATTACAGAGATGAGGAATAAATTTATGTTTAAAGATTCATTTTCATATTTTTATTAAGATGTTTCATCATGAACAAATTAAACTGGCACAGACAGAAGGTAACCCTTGAGTGACCTCTAGGGTCATCTGCTCCTGCTAGTGTTTACCTAATGTTCTAGTGAACATTATCAGCATTTCTGTAATGAAACACAACACCGAACATTAAAAGCTGCTTTTTAAATAAGAGGCACGGGCAGTTTCCCAGTGAGGTTCACGGTAGCCATCAGCTCGATGAACAGGCTTTGTGTGAAATATAACAGAGTCTAGAACTGCTTTTAGTGTCTTTGTGGCCTGCGATGGCGTTCCTAGTTCCACAGTAGGTGGGTTGATTCCTTGGTGAGTCGCTGATTATATGTTCAAGTCGTGTTATATGGACTAAAATGTATATATATATATATATATATATATATATATATATATATATATATATATATATATATATATATATATATATATATATATATATATATATATATATATATATATATATATATATATATATATATATATATATATATATATATATATATACATACACTTCATTTTAGTCCATATAACTTAATTTGGCATATAATCCTTTATATTTCACACAAAACCTGTTCATCGAGCCTGTATTCGCATATCTGTGCCTTGCCAAAGCTGAACTTTCACTTACTTGGTTTTTCCACATATCTGCGGTAGTGTCCGAGACGTATTTTTAGATTTTACAATTCCCTGCACCATTTTGTGTTTTTGGCTCATAAAATTCATACAAATTAAAGGCCAGAATATAATTTACATTGCTGGAATTCTTATAATTTGGTGATCATTTTGAATATAAATATCATATATTTTGCTTAAACTTACAATTTTAGATAAAAATTTTTCTAGGTAACTATGTTATCTTTTGTATATATGACATTATATTTCAAAATATTCCTGGTCTTACAAGGAATCCAGCAATGTCAATTATATTATCCTAACTTTAGTTTGAGGTATTATTTATTAAAATTTAGTGGTTATCACACATCTCCTTGGGACGGTTGGTGGGGGTGGGGGAGGAGGAGGGACCGACCGACCGAACCGACCATCATTCCCACTTTCTTGAAGAATTATTATATTTTATTAACTGAAGATATTTGTTTTAGCTCATAAAATTCATACAAATTACCCGTCAGAATATAATTTACATTGCTGGAATTCTTATAATTTGGTGATCATTTTGAATATAAACATCATATATTTTGTTTAAACTTACAATTTTTAGATAAAATTTTTTCTCTAGGTAACTATGGTATTTTTTGTCCAAATATATGACATTTATATTCAAATATTCCTGGTCTAAGGAATCCAGCAATGTCAATTATATTATCCTAACTTTAATCTGAGGTATTATTTACTAAATGTTAAAAACTCTGGAGGGGAGGATTGGGGGTGGGGAGGGTTGGGACTGACCCCGCGGTTGGAAGAGGGGGGAGGCAGGGGTACTTTGATTGACAGATAGTGTCGTGGAAGATTATTTTTTTATTAACTGAAGATATTTGTTTTAGCTCATAAAATTCATACAAATTACCCGGTCAGAATATAATTTACATTGCTGGAATTTATAATTTGGTGATCATTTTGAATATAAACATCATATATTTTGCTTTTAAACTTACAATTTTAGATAAAAATTTTTTTCTCTAGGTAACTATGTTATCTTTTGTCCAAAAATATATGACATTTATATTCAAAATATTCTTGGTCTTACATGAATCCAGCAATGTCAATTATATTTTCCTAACTTTAGTTTGAGGTTATCCCACACATCTCCTTGGGACGGGCTGGTGGGGTGGGGGGAGGAGGGACCGACCGACCATCTGTTAGCCGGCTGTAGTGTGAGAGGGGGAGGAGTTGAGTCCATTATTTGAATGGACATTAACTGGCTTAATGTATTTCTATTTCTCTTATGACATTGTGTGCATGTACCACTGGCAAATTAAGATGTTATTTTACTACAACATAGGTATGTGCCTTCAAAGGGAGTTTGGGGTGTTTATTGAATTAATCCCATATGTTCTGTTGTTCACTTATCAGTGATTTCACTTAACGCGACCCTGGGTTCAATTGACCGCTTATATATATATATATATATATATATATATATATATATATATATATATACACACACACACACACACACACACACACACACACACACACACACAGTAGTACTCGACGGGTCAATTGAACCCACAGGGTAATGACAGAAGTGAACAACATAACATATGGGATTAATTCCACAGAGACTGGCTGACCCCCAAACCCACTTTTTCTGACACAATACCTATGTTGTAGTAAAAATAACATCTAAATTTTTATGATGGTATGCTCACACACTAATATTCAAGAGAAATACAGTTTGCCAGGTTAAGTCCATTCAAATAATGGACTCCAAATCCCAGCTCACTGGCCCCTACCTCTGAGAAATGATTGGGAAACACTAAATTTTAACATTTAGTAAATAAATAATACCTCAGACTAAAGTTAGGATAATATAATTGACATTTCTGGATTCCTTGCAGGTCAGAATATTTTGAATGTAAACTTCATATATTTTGCACAAAAGATAAAATACTTGCTTTTGTGTAAACCAAATTATTACATTAGATCTAAAATTTTATGTCTAATGCAAAATCCATGATGTTTATATTCAAAATGATCATCATATTGTAAGAATTCCAGCAATGTAAATTATATTCTGGTCCAGTAATTTGTATGAATTTTATGAGCTAAATAAAAAAAAAAATTATACTTCACGCCAGATATGAGTAGATGCACCGCGGAAAGTGAAAGTTAGGTTCTGGCAAGGTTGGCAAGGTACCACGTAAATGAGAAATCGAGAAATCGCGAAAAGTGAAACCGTGTAAAGCGGGGTAATACTGTGTGTGTGTGTGTGTGTGTGTGTGTGTGTGTGTGTGTGTGTGTGTGTGTTATATATATATATATATATATATATATATATATATATATATATATATATATATATATATATATATATTTATATATATATATATTAGTTAATTCAATTTAACGCGGTCAATAGAACCCAGAGGGTCCCGCTAAGTGAACAACAGAACATATGGGATTAATTCCAATAGAAACTGCCCGACCCCTAAACTCCACTTTTTGACGACACATAACTATGTTGTAGTAAAATAACATCTTAATTTTATGATGGTACATGCACACAATTAATACTTAAGAGAAATAGAGAAATACAGTCGTCAAGTTAATGTCCATTCAAATAATGGACTCAACTCCTCCCCCTCTTCTCACACTACACTGCTGGCTCTTCCCTCTGTGAGAAATTTTTGGGGAAAAACCACTAAATTTAATAAATAATACTCAAACTAAAGTTAGATAATACAATTGACATTGCTACCTTGTAAGACCAGGAATATTTTGAATATAAATGTCATATATTTGCACAAAAGAGAACATATCTACTCAGAGAAAACATTTTATCTAAAAATTTGTGTGTCTAATGCAAAATATATGATGTTTATATTCAAAATGATCATCAAATTATAAGAATTCAGCAATGTAAATTATATTCTGACCGTAATTTGTATGAATTTTATGAGCTAAAACAAATATCTTCAGTTAATAAAAAAAATATTCTTCACAGGGTAACAGATGGTCGGTCGGTCCCTCCCTCCCCCCACCCCCCACCAACCGTCCCAAGGAGATGTGTGGGAAAACCAGAATATTTAACTTAGTAATAAATAATACCTCAAACTAAAGTTAGGATAATATAATTGACATTGCTGGATTCTTGTAAGACTGAGGAATATTTTGAATATAATGTCATATATTTTGCACAAAAGATAACATAGTTACTCAGAGAAAAAATTTTATCTAAAATTTGTATGTCTAATGCAAAATATATGATGTTTATATTCAAAATGATCACCAAATTATAAGAATTCCAGCAATGTAAATTATATTCTGGCCGGGTAATTTGTATGAATTTTATGAGCTAAACAGGCAGTCAGGCAGGGTGGCGGTAGGGAAATCTAATAGCGCTCGAGAGGACACTCACCGCGATATGTGGAAAAATCCGAGTTAAGTGAAAGTTCAGTTTCTGGCAAGGCACCGCGTATACGGTAAACGTCGGCGAAACCGTTAGGCGGGGTAATACTGTATATATATATATAACTGTTTTGTCTGTCATATATTTGGTCCAGTTTAAAATTCTTCGTTGTTGAAGGAATTCCGAGAAAATGTAATTGACCTGAGTAACTAACAAGACCTTGTGAATATAACCATTACTGGCTTGTTGGTCTCTTGATTGTTGAGTGTGTGTAAGTTAGGCCTCACCTTCACACCTCCAGCATACAGTGTGTGTTGCCCACCCACCTCCAGCATAAGTGTTATGTGTGTGTGTGTTAGGTCACCTTCACACCTCCAGCATACAGTGTGTGTAAGTTAGGCCTCACCTTCACACCTCCAGCATACAGTGTGTGTGGTTAGGCCTCACCACACCTCCAGCATACAGTGTGTGTTAGCACCTCACCTCCAGCATAAGGGGTCACCACACCTCCAGCAAGTGTGTGTGTTAGCACCTCAGCATACAGTGTGTGTGTTAGACCTCACCTTCACACCTCCAGCATACAGTGTGTGTGTTAGGCCTCACCTTCACACCCTCCAGCATACAGTGTGTGTGTGTTAGGCCTCACCTTCACACCTCCAGCATACAGTGTGTGTGTTAGACCTCACCTCACACCTCCAGCATACAGTGTGTGTGTTAGCCTCACCACACCTCCAGCATACAGTGTGTGTGTGTTAGACCTCACCTTCACACCTCCAGCATACAGTGTGTAGGCTCTCAACCCAGATGTGGGTTAGCCTCACCTTCACACCTCCATACAGTGTGTGTAAGTTAGGCCTCACCTTCACACCTCCAGCATACAGTGTGTGTAAGTTAGGCCTCACCTTCACACCTCCAGCATACCGTGTGTGTAAGTTACATGCTGCACTTTACTCAACATGTGGCACCAATATTAGTAACTATAAATAAAGATATGTTTACAGCTCACCTGGAGTTACCTTAATGAAAGAAAATTTAGTTAAGAGGATGATTTAAAACGGTCACTTTTAGTTTGAATAATATAATTGGAAAACTCTAATAACACTGTGGAAAATTTTTAATGTGACTTGATCTCTTATATGTTTCAAACATTGCTCTCAGAGTATGCTTGGTGTCCACGTCGCAAGCGATCATCCATTTTGGCAAGATCGCTCGCAAGCACAATCTGAGTGGTGTGTGTCTGGACTCCCTGTCGAGGATACACACAATCCCTTCTGTTCCAGTAGTGGACTGTTTCCAGAAGATCAGGCAGCAGGTCAAGTGTTACCACCAGACGGCCACAGCTTCAGGGATGGGCAAAAATGATCTGCAGGAAGTAAGTCCATCATGTGTTTTAGTGAGTGAATAATACCAAACAGTGGACGCATCATTGAGGCACCACAGAAGGTGACAGTTATGGCTCACCTCTTATAACCCAACATTATACAGTAAGCTGTCCACCTCCCAAACATCTCATCACCATGTAGTACAGTGCCTCCCTCACCATACACCTGTGAACTGGTCTTGTTGTCTGGTCACCATGTAGTACAGTGCCTCCCTCACCATACACCTGTGAACTGGTCTTGTTGTCTGGTCACCATGTAGTACAGTGCCTCCCTCACCATACACCTGTGAACTGGTCTTGTTGTCTGGTCACCATGTAGTACAGTGCCTCCCTCACCATACACCTGTGAACTGGTCTTGTTGTCTGGTCACCATGTAGTACAGTGCCTCCCTCACCATACACCTGTGAACTGGTCTTGTAAGTCCCTGGTGGTGGTGTATAATAAGTATTATTATATATTAACACTGGGTGTTCTTTAACAGGGTCTGCAGGTGATCGAGTCAACTAACTTGAAATTCTTCAACAAGGACATGACGGCAGAGTTCTACGCCCTCAAAGGCATGTTCCTCTCTCAGTTAGGTAAGTCACACATATATACTGTACCTGTACTGAACATGTTTAAAAGTCTTTTATTATTATTGAGCAGCTGTTATGAACACACACACACACACACACACACACACACACACACACACACACACACACACACACACACACACACACACACACACACACACACACTGTTCACACCACAAACCGCATCCAGCCCATACTGCACGAACTGATCGCTATAAGAACAGCCCAGTCCCAACCATTGTAAAAATTATCAATAACATGTAATAAATCAGTGTATTCACTCCGGTAAACACTGCCTCACACTGTCACTATGTGAAATGAACTGTAGTTTGAGCTTTCCACATCTAGTTATTATATGTCTTATTTGTGTCACTTATGTACTTGTATATTATTTGTAATTCAGAACCCATTCCCCAAATATGTAACTGTATATTTTCAGCCTTCTGGCTGCCATGTCTTTCAAAAACCGCACTACATACACACACACACACACACACACACACACACACACACACACACACACACACACACACACACACACCTACCTCTGTTATCTTAATTACTGTGTGATAACCAGGTAGTTAATTCCCTTTTATGTTATAATAATAATATCAGTGATTGTTGTGATTGGTACTGTTGGTCCAGTGATTGGTACTGTTGGTCCACTGATTGGTAATAGGTATTTAATCTGATCATTTGAAATGTTTAATTCCGTAATTGACCAGGTCGCAGTGAAGAAGCTAACAAAGCCTTAAGTGCAGCGGTCCAGCTCCACGACACTCTGGTCAAGGCCTGGGCTCTGTGGGGGGTCACCTGGAGGCCCTCTTCACACGTGGACCCACACACACCAACCTGGGCTGCTATAACCTGTTACCTCCACGCCTCCCGTCACCAGAATGAGTCCAAGTCCCGGAAATATCTTGCAAAGGTTAGTGTGTGTCTGTCTGTGTTCATAATACTGCTGTAATTCTCAATGCCAAGAAAGAAGATAAATGAAGGGAGAGAAAATTCAATAAAAGATGAGAGTTGATTTATAAGTTGATAAGAGTCAGTAAGAGCAGTTTTATCCCGTAGAGTCAGTAAGAGCGGTTTTATCCCGTAGAGTCAGTAAGAGCAGTTTTATCCCTCAGAGAGTCAGTAAGAGCAGTTTTATCCCGTAGAGTCAGTAAGAGCAGTTTTATCCCAGAGAGTCAGTAAGAGCAGTTTTATCCCGTAGAGTCAGTAAGAGCAGTTTTATCTCGTAGAGTCAGTAAGAGCAGTTTTATCCCGTAGAGTCAGTAAGAGCAGTTTTATCCTGAGAGTCAGTAAGAGCAGTTTTATCCCGTGAGAGTCAGTAAGAGAAGTTATCTCGTGAGAGTCAGTAGAGCAGTTTTTATCCCGTGAGTCAGTAAGAGCAGTTTTATCCCGAGAGTCAGTAAGAGCAGTTTTATCCCTGAGAGTCAGTAAGAGCAGTTTTATCCCGAGAGTCAGTAAGAGCAGTTTTATCCCAGAGAGTCAGTAAGAGCAGTTTTATCCCAGAGAGTCAGTAAGAGCAGTTTTATCCTGTAGAGTCAGTAAGAGCAGTTTTATCCCAGAGAGTCAGTAAGAGCAGTTTATCCCGTAGAGTCAGTAAGAGCAGTTTTATCTCAGAGAGTCAGTAAGAGCAGTTTTTATCTCAGAGAGTCAGTAAGAGCAGTTTTATCCCAGAGAGTCAGTAAGAGCAGTTTATCCTCAGAGAGTCAGTAAGAGCAGTTTTATCTGTGAGAGTCAGTAAGAGCAGTTTATCCGTGAGAGTCAGTAAGAGCAGTTTTATCCCGTAGAGTCAGTAAGAGCAGTTTATCCTCAGAGAGTCAGTAAGAGCAGTTTTATCCCGAGAGTCAGTAAGAGCAGTTTTATCCCGTGAGAGTCAGTAAGAGCAGTTATCCTCAGAGAGTCAGTAAGAGCAGTTTTATCCCGTAGAGTCAGAAGAGTGTTATCCGTGAGAGTCAGTAAGAGCAGTTTTATCCTCGAGAGTGGGTAAGAGCAGTTTTATCCTGTAGAGTCAGTAAGAGCAGTTTATCCAGAGTCAGGCAGTTTTATCCCTGAGAGTCAGTAAGAGCAGTTTTATCCTGTAGAGTCAGTAAGAACAGTTTTATCCCCTGGAGAGCTGTAAGAGCAAAGTTATCCCGTAGAGTCAGTAAGAGCAGTTTATCCCGTGAGAGTCAGTAAGAGCAGTTTATCTCGGAGAGTCAGTAAGAGCAGTTTTATCCGGAGAGTCGGTAAGAGCAGTTTTATCTCAGAGAGTCAGTAAGAAGAGCGTTTTCCTGTGAGAGTCAGTAAGCAGTTTTATCCCAGAGAGTCAGTAAGAGCAGTTTTATCCCGAGAGTCAGTAAGAGCAGTTTATCTGGAGTCAGTAAGAGCGTTTTATCTGTAGAGTCAGTAAGAGCAGTTTTATCCTCAGAGAGTCAGTAAGAGCAGTTTTATCTCAGAGAGTCAGTAAGAGCAGTTTTATCCCGTAGAGTCAGTAGAGCAGTTATCTCAGAGAGTCAGAAGAGCAGTTTTATCCTGTAGAGTCAGTAAGAGCAGTTATCTCGTAGAGAGTCAGTAAGAGCAGTTTTATCTCGTAGAGTCAGTAAGAGCAGTTTTATCTCGTAGAGTCAGTAGAGCAGTTTATCCTCAGAGAGTCAGTAAGAGCAGTTTTATCCCGAGAGTCAGTAAGAGCAGATCTCGAGAGCGTAAGAGCAGTTTTATCTCGTAGAGTCAGTAAGAGCAGTTTATCAGAGAGCTGCAGCAGTTTTATCTTCAGAGAGTCAGTAAGAGCAGTTTATCCTCAGAGAGTCAGTAAGAGCAGTTTTATCTCGTAGAGTCAGTAAGAGCAGTTTTATCCTAGAGTCAGTAAGAGCAGTTTTATCTCAGAGTCAGTAAGAGCAGTTTATCCAGAGTCAGTAAGAGCAGTTTATCTCGTGAGAGTCAGTAAGAGCAGTTTTATCCCGTGAGAGTCAGTAAGAGCAGTTTTATCCGTGAGGTCAGTGAAACAGTTTTATCTCGTGGAGTCAGTAAGAGCAGTTTATCCGTAGAGTCAGTAAGAGCAGTTTTATCTGGTAGAGTCAGTAGACAGTTTTATCTCAGAGTCAGTAAGAGCAGTTTTATCTCGTACCAGTCAGTAAAACAGTTTTATCCCGTGAGAGGTCGAGTAAGAAACGGTTTTATCCGTGAGGTCAGTAAGAGCAGTTTTATCTCGTGAGAGTCAGTAGAAACAGTTTATCTGTGAGAGTCAGTAAGAGCAGTTTTATCTCGAGATCCGTAAGACAGTTTTATCCCGTAGAGGTCAGTAGAGCAGTTTTATCCGTAGAGGCAGTAAGAGCAGTTTATCGTGGGGTCAGTAAGGCAGTTTTATCTCGTACAGTCAGTAAGAGCAGTTTTATCCCGTGAAGTCAGTAAGAGCAGTTTATCTCGTAGAGAGTCAGTAAACAGTTTTATCCTGTAAGTCAGTAAAACAGTTTTATCCGTAAGGTCAGTAAGAGCAGTTTTTCATGGTCAGTAAGAGCAGTTTTATCGTGAAGTCAGTAAAACAGTTTTATCCGTAGAGATCAGTAAACGGTTTTATCCCGTAGAGAGTCAGTAGGCTTTATCCGTGAGAGTCAGTAAACAGTTTATCCGTGGGGAATCTGTAAACCGCTTTATTCGTGGAGTCAGTAAACAGTTTATCGTGGGGTCAGTAAGAGCCGCTTTATTCCGTAGAGTCAGTAAGAGCGGTTTTATCCTGTATGGTAATGTGTCTCTCAGGTCTTGTGGTTGTTGAGTTATGGCGATGCCGGGAGTTTGAGTGAAGCTGTTGACAGATATTGTGTGGGAGTTCCTGCTATACAGTGGCTGCCCTGGATACCTCAGTTACTCACCTGTTTAGTTCGTCCTGAAGGCAAGGTTAGTCAAACATGTTGACTATTTTGTCTCACAGATTCATACAAGCTTAGCACGAGGAAGTGTCTTGAACCCTTTTTGTGTTATATAGTACTTGGCTTCCACCATTACAGGTATATTTTGGGGTCTGTGTGTGTCTCATGCTTATACCCTCACACACACAGTAATCACACACACACACACACAGTAGATCACACACACACACAGTAGATCACACACACACAGTAGATCACACACACACAGTAGATCACACACACAGTGTCACCACACACACACAGTGGATCACACACACACACAGTAGATCACACACACACCGATGATCACACACACAGTGATCACACACACACACAGTAGATCACACACCGATATCACACCACAGAGATCACACACACACAGTAGATCACACACACCACAGTAGATCACACACACACAGTGAATCACACACACACAGTGAATCACACACCCTGATGAATCACACACACACAGATGATCACACCACACTGTAGATCACACACACACGTGATCACACACACACAGTAGATCACACACACCACACAGTATCCACACACACAGTGTCCACACACCTGATGAATCACACACACACCGAGATCACACACACAGTAGTCACACAGTGATCACACACACACTGATAGATCACACACACACAGTAGATCACACACACACAGTAGATCACACACCTGATGAATCACACACACACAGTAGATCACACACACACACAGTAGATCACACCCACAGTGAATCACACCACTCACACAGTAGATCACACACTCACAGTAGATCACCTGATAGATCACACCCACTCACACAGTAGATCACACCCCACAGTGAATCCACACGATGATCACACACACACGATGATCACCACACACACAGGATGAATCACACACCACACAGTGAATCACACACACAGATGGTCCACACACACACACAGTGAATCACACACACACAGTGGATCACACCACACACACACAGTAGATCACACACACAGTAGATCACACCCTCACCTGATGAATCACACACACACACTGATGATCACACACATGATTCACACAGTGAATCACACACACACAGTGGATCCACACACACAGTGAATCACACACACACAGTAGATCACACACAGTGATCACACACCAGATGAATCACACACACACAGCAGATCACACACACAGTGAATCACACACACATGAATCACACACACACTGATGAATCACACACACACAGTAGATCACACACACCTGATGATCACACACACACACAATGAATCACACACACACACAGTGAATCACACCACACAGTGAATCACCACACACCTGATGATCACACACCGATGAATCACACACACGATAGATCACACACACACACGTAGATCACACACACCTGATAGATCACCACACACAGTAGATCACACACACACAGATCACACCACTCACACTGAAGATCACACACACACAGTGAATCACACACACACAGTGAATCACACACACACCTGATAGATCACACACACAGTGAATCACACACACACGATGAATCACACACACACACATAGATCACACACACACAGTAGATCACACACACACTAGATCACACACACACGATGATCCACCCACCTGATGATCACACAGTAGATCACACCACACACAGTGAATCACACACACACAACAGTGAATCACACACACACAGTGAATCACACCACACAGTGAATCACACACTGATGAATCACACACACACAGTGAATCACACACACACAGTAGATCACACACACACACAGTGAATCACACACACACAGATCACACCCACAGTGTCACACACAGTAGATCACACACACACATGATCAACTGATGATCACACACACAGTAGATCACACCCTCACACAGTGAATCACACACACACAGTGAATCACCTGCCACAGCAGATCACACACACACGTGAATCACACACACACGTGGATCACACACACACAGTGGTACCACACACACAGTGAATCACACACAGTAGATCACACACACACAGTAGTCACACACACACAATGAGATCACAATGAATCACCACTGTGAATCACACACACACAGTGAATCACACACACCCTGATGATCACACACACGATCACACACACCTGTGAATCACACACACACAGTGAGTCACCCACTCACACGTGAATCACACACACACTGATGAATCACACACACACAGCAGATCACACACCGTCACACACACTGATGTCACACACACAGTGATCACACACACGGTGAATCACACACACACCTGATGAATCACACACACACAGATCACACACAGTGAATCACACACGTGATCACACACACACAGTGAATCACACACACCAGTAGATCACACACACTGATGTACTGATGATCACCTGTTCACACACAGTTCACACGGATCACACACTGATGAATCACACACACGTGAATCACACACACACAACGGATCACACACACACGATGAATCACACACACTGATGAATCACACACACACGTGAATCACACCTCACGATGGATACTCCACCAGTAGATCACACACACACAGATGATCACACACACACACAGTGAATCACACACTGATGATCACCCACACAGTAGATCACACACAGTAGATCACACACCACAGTAGATCACACACCTGTAATCACACACTGATGAATCACCTGATGATACCACACACGTGATCACCCCACACAGTGGTCACCACAGTAGATCACCACACACACAGTGAGTCACACCACACGATGAATCACACACACACAGTGAATCACACACACACAGTGAATCACACACACACAGTGATCACACACACGTGGTCACACAGTGATCACACGGGATCGCACACACAGTGTCACACAGTGAATCCCACCCACCGATGAATCACACTGATGAATCACCACACCTGATGAATCACACCTGATGAGATCACACACACACAGTGAATCACACTCTGATGAACCAGTGATCCATTACACACACAGATGATCACACCCTCACACAGTGAATCCACACACACACACAGTAGATCACACACACACCATGAATCACACACACATGATGATCACCACCTGATGATCACACACACACACAGTGATCCCACACACACATAGATCACACACCGTAGATCACACACACACACTGTAGATCACACACACAATGAATCACACACACGGGTAGTTCACCACACTGATACCACCACAGTGATCCACACAGTAGATCACCACACTGATGAATCACACACAGATCACACACACACAAGTGAATCACCACACACACACACAGTAGATCACCCCACACTGATAGATCACACACACACAGTGAATCACACACACACAAGTAGATCACACACACACACAGTAGATCACACCACACAGTAGATCACACACACGATGAATCACACACACGCACACACACAGTGAATCACACACCTGATAGATCACACACACCTGATGAATCACACACACACCACACAGATCACACACACACAGTGAATCACACACACACACAGTGAATCACACACACACAAGTGATCACACACCGATGAATCACACACACGACAGATCACACACACACACACAGTGAATCACTGATGATCACACACAGTATCACGATGATCACACACACACACAGTAGATCACACACATGTCCACACACACACACAGTGAATCACACACACACTGAATCACACACAGTGAATCACACACCTGATAGATCACACACACACACACAGTGAATCCACACACTGTGATCCCACCGATGAATCACACACACACCGTGGAATCACACACACACAGTGAATCACACACACAGTAGATCACACACACACAATGAATCACACACACACAGTAGATCACACACACAGTAGATCACACCACTGCAGATCACACACACAGCAGACCACACACAGTAGATCACACACACACAGTAGATCACACACACAGTAGATCACACACACACAGAGACACAGATCACACACACACAGTAGATCACACACACAGTAGATCACACACACAGTAGATCACACACACACAGTAGATCACACACACACAGCAGATCACACACACACAGATCACACACACACAGTAGATCACACACAGCAGATCACACACACACAGACCCACACACAGCAGATCACACACACAGTAGATCACACACACACAGTAGATCACACACACACAGTAGATCACACACACAGTAGATCACACACACACAGTAGATCACACACACACAGCAGATCACACACAACACAGTAGATCACACACAGCAGATCACACACACAGCAGATCACACACACAGTAGACACACACACAGTAGACACACAGTAGATCACACACACAGTAGATCACACACACAGTAGATCACACACACAGTAGATCACACCTCACACAGATCACACACACAGTAGATCACACACACAGTAGATCACACACACACAGTAGATCACACACACACAGTAGATCACACACACAGTAGATCACACACCACACAGACACACACACACACAGATCACACACACACAGTAGATCACACACACACACAGTAGATCACACACACACAGTAGATCACAACACACAGTAGATCACACACAACAGTAGATCACACAACAGTAGATCACACACAGTAGATCACACACAGACACACACACAGATCACACACACACACACAGTAGATCACACACACACAGTAGATCACACACACACACAGATCACACCCTCACACAGATCACACACACACAGTAGATCACACACACACACAGATCACACACACACAGTAGATCACACACACACAGTAGACACACCTCACACAGTAGACACACACACACAGTAGACACACACACACAGTAGACACACACACATAGACGCACACACAGTAGATCACACAACAGCAGATCACACACACACAGCAGATCACACACCACAGTAGATCACACACAAGCAGATCACACACACACAGATCACACACACACAGTAGATCACACACACACAGTAGACACACACACAGTAGATCACACCCTCACAGATCACACACCCACACAGTAGATCACACACACACAGTAGATCACACACACACAGTAGATCACACCCCTCACAGTAGATCACACACACACAGATCACACCTCACACAGACACACACACACAGCAGAGATCACACACACACAGTAGATCACACACACACAGTAGATCACACACACACAGCAGATCACACACACAGCAGATCACACCGCAGATCACACACACAGTAGATCACACCACAGCAGATCACACACACACAGTAGATCACACACACACAGTAGATCACACCCTCACACAGCAGATCACACACACACAGTAGATCACACACACACGCAGATCACACACACACAGTAGATCACACACACACAGTAGATCACACACACACACAGTAGATCACACACACACAGTAGATCACACACAGATCACACACACACAGTAGATCACACACACACAGTAGATCACACACACACAGTAGATCACACACACAGTAGATCACACATCACACAGTAGATCACACACACACAGCAGATCACACACACACACAGCAGATCACACACACACAGCAGATCACACAGCAGATCACACACACAGTAGATCACACACACACAGTAGATCACACACCACACAGATCACACACACACAGCAGATCACACACACACAGTAGATCACACACACACAGCAGACCACACACACAGTAGATCACACACACACACAGTAGATCACACCCCACACAGCAGATCACACACCACAGATCACACACACACAGCAGATCACACACACACATAGATCACACACACACACAGTAGATCACACACACACAGTAGATCACACACACACACAGCAGATCACACACACAGCAGACACACAGCAGATCACACACACGCAGATCACACACACACAGCAGATCACACACACACACATAGATCACACACACACACAGTAGATCACACACACACAGCAGATCACACACACACACAGTAGATCACACACACACAGTAGATCACACACACAGTAGATCACACACACACAGAACACACACACACAGATCACACACACAGCAGATCACACCCTCACACAGTAGATCACACACACACAGTAGATCACACACACACAGCAGATCACACCACACAGAGATCACACCCACACAGTAGATCACACCCTCACACAGTAGATCACACACAGCAGATCACACACACACAGTAGATCACACCCCACACAGTAGATCACACACACAGATCACACACACACACAGTAGATCACACACACACAGTAGATCACACACACAGTAGATCACACACACACAGTAGATCACACACACACAGTAGATCACACACACACAGTAGATCACACACACACAGTAGATCACACACACAGATCACACACACACAGTAGACACACACCACAGTAGATCACACACACACAGCAGATCACACACACACAGTAGATCACACACACACAGTAGATCACACACACAGTAGATCACACACACACACAGATCACACACACAGATCACACGTAGATCACACACAAGCAGATCACACACACAGTAGATCACACACACACAGTAGATCACACACACAGGACACAGCAGATCACCTCACACAGCAGATCACACACACAGATCACACTCACACAGACACACACACAGACACACACACACAGTAGATCACACACACACAGCACACAGATCACACACACACCAGTAGATCACACCACAGATCACACACACAGTAGATCACACACACACAGATCACACACACACAGACACACACACAGTAGTCACACACACACACACAGCAGATCACACAACAGTAGACACACACACATAGATCACACACACAGTAGATCACACACAGTAGATCACACACACAGAGATCACACACACACAGTAGACACACACACACAGTAGATCACACACACAGTAGATCACACACACAGTAGATCACACCACACAGTAGATCACACAACAGTAGATCACACACACACAGTAGATCACACACACAGTAGATCACACACACACAGTAGATCACACACACACAGTAGATCACACACACACAGTAGATCACACCACACAGTAGATCACACACACACAGTAGATCACACACCACACAGTAGATCACACACACACAGTAGATCACACACACACAGTAGATCACACACCACACAGTAGATCACACAGATCACACACACAGTAGATCACACACAGTAGATCACACACAGTAGATCACACACACACAGCAGATCACACACACAGTAGATCACACACACAGTAGATCACACACTCACACAGCAGATCACACACACACAGTAGATCACACACACACACACAGTAGATCACACACACAGATCACACACACACAGTAGATCACACACACACAGTAGATCACACACACACACAGTAGATCACACACAGTAGATCACACACACACAGATCACACACACACAGTAGATCACACACACACAGTAGATCACACAGCAGATCACACACAACAGCAGATCACACAGTAGATCACACACACACAGCAGATCACACACAATCACACAGTAGATCACACACACACAGTAGATCACACACACAGTAGATCACACACACACACAGATCACACACACACACAGTAGACACACACAGATCACACACACACAGTAGATCACACACACACACAGTAGATCACACACACACAGATCACACACACACACAGATCACACACACACAGATCACACACACACAGATCACACACACACACAGTAGACACACACACACAGCAGATCACACACAACACAGTAGATCACACACACAGTAGATCACACACACAGTAGATCACACACACACAGTAGATCACACACACAGTAGATCACACACACACAGTAGATCAACACACAGCAGATCAACACACAGTAGATCACACACACAGTAGATCACACACACACACACAGTAGATCACACACAGTAGATCACACACACACAGTAGATCACACACACACAGTAGATCACACACACACAGATCACACACACAGTAGATCACACACACACATAGATCACACCCACACAGTAGATCACACACACACAGATCACACACACACACACAGCAGATCACACACACACAGTAGATCACACACACACAGATCACACACACACAGTAGATCACACACACACACAGTAGATCACACCACACAGTAGATCACACCCACACAGTAGATCACACACACACAGTAGATCACACACACACAGTAGATCACACACACACAGCAGATCACACACACACAGTAGAGATCACACACACACAGTAGATCACACACACACAGTAGATCACACACACACAGTAGATCACACACACACAGTAGATCACACACACACACATAGATCACACACACACAGAACACACACACACAGTAGATCACACACACACACAGTAGATCACACACACACAGTAGATCACACACACACAGATCACACAAAACAGCAGATCACACACAGAGATCACACCCACACAGTAGATCACACACACACAGCAGAAATCCACACACACACACCAGTAGATCACACACACACAGTAGACACACACACAGTAGATCACACACACACAGTAGATCACACACACACACAGTAGATCACACACACACAGTAGATCACACACACACAGATCACACACACACAGTAGATCACACACACACACAGTAGATCACACACACACAGTAGATCACACACACACAGTAGATCACACACACACAGTAGATCACACACACACACAGTAGATCACACACAACTCAGATCACACACACAGTAGATCACACACACACAGTAGATCACACACACAGCAGATCACACAGCAGATCACACACACAGTAGATCACACACACAAGTAGATCACACACACACAGCAGATCACACACACACAGTAGATCACACACACACAGATCACACCAGCAGATCACACACACACAGTAGATCACACACACAGTAGATCACACACACAGAACACACACACAGTAGATCACACACACACAGATCACACACACACAGCAGATCACACACACACAGTAGATCACACACACACACACACAGTAGATCACACACACACAGATCACACACACACACAGTAGACTACACACACAGCAGACTCACACACACACAGCAGATCACACACACACAGCAGACACACAACAGCAGACCCACACACAGATCACACACAGTAGATCACACAGCAGACACACACAGCAGACCACACACAGTAGATCACACACACACACAGTAGATCACACACACACAGTAGATCACACACACACAGTAGATCACACACACACAGTAGATCACACACACACACAGTAGATCACACACACACAGTAGATCACACACACACAGATCACACACCACACAGTAGATCACACACACACAGTAGATCACACACACACAGCAGATCACACACACACACAGATCACACACACACAGTAGATCACACACACACACAGATCACACACACACACAGTAGATCACACACCACAGGACACACACACACAGTAGATCACACACACACACAGTAGATCACACACACACAGTAGATCACACACACAGTAGATCACACACATAGATCACACCCACAGTAGATCACACACACACAGTAGATCACACACACACAGATCACACACACACAGTAGATCACACACACACAGTAGATCACACACACACACAGTAGATCACACACACACAGAGATCACACACACACAGATCACACACACACACAGTAGATCACACACACACACAGTAGACAGATCACACACACACACAGTAGATCACACACAGTAGATCACACACACACAGTAGATCACACAGATCACACACACACGACCACAAACACAGTAGATCACACACAGCAGACCACAGACACACACACAGTAGATCACACACACACACAGATCACATCACACACACAGTTAGTGAGGATTTTGACCCCTTGTTGGACCTGGGTGTCAGGATGAAACTGTTGGATCCTCTCACATAGGCCTCATGACAGGTTGATCTCGCCAAAGTCTAACAAGACACTGTTGGAATACATTTTGGGTCTGGTGGAAGAGCCCTTAAAACTGTAATTGGAAGGAACTTTGTTGATGAGTTTGGCGCAAGTAGATTTGGGGTGCAAACAGGCACTAGTGGATCCATAGTTTACCATGATGATGTATGCGAAACATGTATGTGGAGTAACAAGATCACTAGATTGAAAGATGTTGTAACTGTAGACTAAGGTTAGGATATAAGTATTTGGCAGTATGTTCAAGCAGATGAAACAAAATTAATAGTGGCCATGAGATATGGCCACACTTGAAATTACTCTCGACTGTGAAGATAGAACATTTGGGACGGTCCAGCACTGTGTGTGAAATGGCACAGCACTTCATCTCTAAAGATGCCGACATATAAGATTGTACACTTTTTGCTTGGTGGCTAAGGAGTATATCAGTTCTCATGTACAGAACCAAACACACAATGTGCTTGAATACTTGACGTATGTGAATATGTGAGGCCAGACATGCTGCCTCACCTCCTGTACTGTGCTCACTAGCCAGAATAAGTTACCCCTTTATGATAGAACTAAAATAATTTATTTGAAATGCTGTGTAACATTCAATGCCATAATATCCTGACAATCTTTCTCCCTTTCTTCAATGTTGCTTCCTTCTCTTTACAGGTACTTTGCGGGCAATGTTCAGTGGTTTGGCGTCTGTGTACGCGCCACATGGGAGCAATACGTAACCGGACCAAAGCACG
>NW_024727935.1:0-21154 GCF_018991925.1 Homarus americanus | reverse complement strand
TATGACTGTAGGTTGATGGGTGTATGACTGGGTTGGTGGGTGTATGACTGTGGGTTGGTGGGTGTATGACTGTGGGTTGATGGGTGTATGACTGTAGGTTGATGGGTGTATGACTGGGTTGGTGGGTGTATGACAGTGGTGACAAGGATTATTTGAGCTTGACAAAATTTAGATAGATAGCAGCATGGTTTAGTCGTGTTCAGTTTAGTTTAAATTGTGTTTAGGTTAGGTTGGGTCATGTCAGGTACAGAGTTTGGCCAGGGTCCTTTATTCAAGCTGTCAGGGTTAAACTTCCTTCCTAGAAAGATGAACACACGAACCTACGGACGACACACGAACACAATAACACATGATCATGCACGGAAACGAACACACGAATGGACATACTCAGGATATCGGGGAATAAATATAAAATTATAAAAATGCATAAAAAGTCTTTGACGGATAAACAACTTTGTAATGTTAGAATCGATATTACTGATATTATAGAAAATCAAACTAACTTCCTTTAAACACTCTTGGCTCTTCCTGTGTATAAGAAGAGTTTAATCTGGTATATTTTTTTTTCTAGTAATTGGTGTTATCAGGGGAAGAGATTGTGTCGTTTGTGGTCTGTCATTCAAGGTTGTTTAGTGTTTGAAGCTCGTTAATTCATTATGCTTGTGGCCCCCATCTCTGCATACAACCCTGGTGCTTCTTGCTGTTGATACTCCCACGAAAATAAATTGTCAGATTAACGAAACGAAGATTAAAAAATTTTGTTTTAATTCACGGATTAACCATACTTCACCCAATCTAACTTAACCTATCCTAACCTAATCTAATCACAATTGTGTTTTAAAAAAAGGTTTACAGGCATAGGTAACAAGCTGGTCCTTTAACAGGAGAACACAAGGCTTCCCAACCCTCACCTGATGAAATAGAATCACTATACCCAACCTGATCAAATTAAGGACTCGTTAGGCTTTGTAAGATAGTTTAGTTTGAAGTGTTGTGCATCTCCGTGGGTGTTATAGATTCACTTGGTATACTACATGTGTAAAGTCAGGATATATACAATGTGTGTTGATTTTTCTACCCGTGTGTTAAATATTTTTGTGGGGAGGGGGAGGTATTTTCCTGTCGGTTTCCACTCTAGCTTTCCACCAATGTCATTTCACCTTTCTAGATTTCTATACCCTTTGATCCACCTTATCTAAGAGTGGAATGAGATAAATAGAATTGGTGGAGTGGAATGTCTGTATAATTGATGTCAGGATCCAACTCTGCCCTGGACGACACAGGATTGATCGTCACTAGTGTTGTAAGACTGTACAGAAAACCGCCTCTTGTGTTGTTCCCACGTATTAAAGAGCGATGAAGGTAAACTGAACAAGCACGCTGGGCAATGCTCGTTGTTGTAGTGGAATACACACGAAACCCAGTCAGTTGAGGGTGTAAATCTTCGCCTGCCTCTGGAATGCACTACACACGCTATGCCAAAACTGAGATATACTCGGCATGTCAACACTGAGACACACATGCTATGCTAACAAACATATACTCACATAAACTATGCCAATATAACATAACATACATAAGAACATAAGAAAGTGGGATACTGCAGGAGGCCGACTGGCCCATACAGGGCAGATCTCTTTCACACCCATCCCAGCACTTCCATGTGCCTATCCAACTTCGTCTTGAAGCTCCCTAGCGTCCCCGATCCTACTATAGCACTCGGTAGTCTATTCCACATATCCACAACTCTATTACTAAACCATTGCTTGCCTATATCCTTTCTGAATCGGAATTTATCTAATTTAAAGCCATTTGTTCTAGTTATTTCGTTATTACTGAGCCTCAGAACATCTTCCATTTTACCCTTGTTATTCCTACTTACCCACTTGTACACCTCTATCATATCTCCCCTAACTCTACGCCTCTCTAATGAATGTAAGCCTAAGCTCTTCAGTCTTTCTTCATATGGAAGGTTTCTAATATTATGGATCATTTTTGTCATTCTTCTTTGTACTCTCTCCAAAGAATCTATGTCCATTCTATAATAACGACACCAGAACTGAACCGCATAATCCATGTGTGGCCTCACTAATGCTAGGTAAAGTTTCAAGATAACGTCAGCAGTTCTGTTACTCACAGACCTAGATATGAACCCAAGAATCCTGTTTGCCTTGTTGCGAACGCTAATACATTGTTTTCTAGGTTTCAAGTCGTTGCTAACAAATACACCTTGATTTTTTTCACAAACTGAGTTTTCTATTTCCGTGTTACCTAGTTTATACTTAACGTTTGTATTCGTTTTCCCTATCTGTAGTACCTTGCATTTATCACTATTAAAATTCATTTGCCAGTCTACTGACCACTCATGTAAGGTATCTGAATCTCTTTGAAGGTGTTCAAGTCACTGTCTAGTTATCACTCTCCCCAGTTTGGTATCATCTGCAGGAATTTGCTAATCCTACTAGTTATGCCTAAATCAAGATCATTAATGAATACTTAACAAACGGCAAGAGGGCCTAATACGAATCCCTGAGAACTCCGCTTTTGACCACACCCCAGTCTGACTTCAATCCATTTATGCTGACTCTTTGTTTCCTACCAAGTTAACCATGACCTAATCCATTTTAATACTGATCCACCTATTCCATGTGCTTCTACGCTACATCAATCTCTCGCGGGGACTCTATCCGAATGCTTTACTGAAATCTAATAAATTATATCATATGACTTTATCATTATCACTTCATATACTTCTGAGAAAAAGCTAAGCAAATTTGTGAGACAAGAACGTCCCTGGGTGAACCCGTGCTGAGAAGAATGAATTAAGTTGAATGTTTCAAGGTGGCTTCTGATTTTTTTAGCAATAATTGACTCTAGCAACTTGCCTACGATTGACGTGAGACTAATGGGACGGTAATTTGATGCAATTGATTTATCACCTTTTTTGAAAATCGGAACTACATTTGCAAGTTTCCAAGCTTCTGGCACTAGGCCCGATTCTAATGACTTGTGCATCAAAACTGCTAATGGATTACTCAACTCATCTCTACATTTCTTTTTAATATTCTAGCATATACCTCGTCTCGACCAGGCGATTTGAGGCTTCCGGGGTTATTCATTGCTTTAAGCGCAGCCGTTACTAGTATTTTAGTATTGCATCAACATATTTTTCTATACTGTCGTTATATACCTTATATGAACTGGAAACTTTGCTGGAGTTTTCATTTGTGAATACGGGCGAAAATGACTATTTAAACATTGCACATTTCTAACTCATCATCAGTCATTTCTCCTGTAGTAGTTTTAGAAGTTTCTGCCATCTCTAACCTTTGATTTATACAGTTGATAAAAAGCTTTGGGTTATTTTTCGATTCATTTGCTACCTTGATTTCATAATTTCTCTTTGCTTTCCTAATTTCTGTTTTTACCTGTCTTGTTAGGTTCTGATAGTAACCAAGTAAGTGATTTTCGCCTTTCTTAACTTTCCTATATACTCCTTTCTTTTTCCCTAGAAGATCTAAGAGTCTATTATTCATCCATTTTGGTTGGTTCCGTATCGATCTGAATTTTCTTTTAGGGATGTGTTTATTTTGGGCATTATTGATTGTCGCAATAAATTGTTCATAAGTAGCTGCTAAATTAAATTCGGGGTTATCCCGTCCTAAGTTGACAGTTTCCGGAGGTGTGGGGGGATTAATCTTTTGACCATAGGGTCATCCCTTAGGTCTCTCCTTAAGCTACCGTAATTAGCCTTCCTAAAATCCGGGATCAAGGCCGAATTTTCCTTCTTCCTGCCATCCCATATTATGTTAAAATATATGGCTTTATGATCACTGTTTCCTAGTTCATCTCCAATCCCAACATCTTTTACTAGATTTTCATTATTACTGAGAACTAAATCGAGGATATTATTTCCTCTAGTGGGCGAGTTTATGAATTGATATAAAAAACTATCTTGTACTACTTCTAGAAAATCTTCAGATTCATTATCGCTAAGTTGATTTTTCCAATCTATGCCTGAAAAGTTGAAATCGCCTGGAATACATACATTGTTTCTATCAGATGCCTTCTTTATTTCCTCCCATAGCAATTTACCATCGTTCCTACTCAAATTAGGTGGTCTATATATAACACCAATGACTACGGATTCACTGCCCTCACCAATCTCTACCCAAATACTTTCATTGTCGCTATTTGTTTTAATGTTTGATTTATTGCAGCTTTTTATTGACACCCTGATATACACTGCTACACCGCCACCTCTCCTTCCTACTCTGTCAAATTTAAATAGGTTATATCCTGGAATATGAAATTCTGCTAAAAAATGCTTGCTGTTTGAATTTATCCATGTTTCCGTTATTGCAATTATATCTATGTTCTCTTTACTAACAATGGCCCTGAGCTGGTCCATCTTGTTACACAGGCTTCTACTATTAGTATAATAAACCTCAATATATTTCTTCCGTTTTATCATTTTTACATTTATTGCTTGATGTTTGTTATTATGACTAACTATATTTTCAGCATTATCTACTTCTGTTCACTACTTCCAGGACCTGCTTGTTTTGGCTCCCAGTACCGACCCCTCTGCTGGCAACCCCCCTTCGGGTGACAATTTCACGCTCCAGGATGCAGACAACGTCTTTACCCCCCTCACGAGACAAGTGTACTCCGTCGGCCAGTACAGGTAGTGGATTGCCATAAAATCGTTTACCAGTCATCAATGAATGCCCAACCATTGTTTGCACAATTTTTTTAAGTCGGCAATTAATAGCAATTGCCCTGGACATCATTCACGACCAACCCCTCTTCTAGGCAAGACACCACTCCCAGGATCCCTCCCTCATCTCTAATCCTCCCCAGCGCCTCCCTATACCTCTTGAAAAGTTCCTCACTCCTAACCTTACCTATGTCGTTTCCTCCCACACTAAGACACACTACTGGATTGGTACCCTCCCCTGACAAAACTCTGTCTAACCTCTCGGCTACATGCCCTATCCCAGCCCCAGGAAAACATACCCTAGTCCTACGTTTCCTATCTCTCGCACAAAAAGCCCTATCCATAAACCTCACCTTGCTGTCACCAACTACCACGACCTTACCTGTGGGCAGGGTTTGTACAACTGCCCTTTCCTCTCCTTGATCCATACCGTCCTGCCTCTTCTCTTCCTCTCCAGCTTCCTGCAGCACCTGGTAAGGGTTACTGCACTCCACACCTTGGTCAGCTTTCCTAAGCCTGACCCTAGTCCCCTTGGAGACAACCCCTCTCCACGCCTGCTCCTCCTTCGCAGGTGTCCTGCTAGGCAGGACACCTACCTGAAGGAGTTCCGTCCTGAGGGCTTCATTTTCCCCCTTTAGAGTGTCAACCTCACTCCTCAACTGCCCCAGCTGCCTTAACAGCGTGGCAAGGAGGTCGTCCTTCCCCACGCTCCCCTCCTCTTCCCCCACGGCACAACGATCCAAAGCGGCCATTTTCCTTGGTCTCTAGCGGGAGCACGATCAGCACGACCTTCTCCAAGCTGGGTCAGAGGTCAACTGAGCTGGGTCAGAGGTCAACTGAGCTGGGTCAGAGGTCAACTGAGCTGGGTCAGAGGTCAACTGAGCTGGGTCAGAGGTCAATTGAGCTGGGTCAGACACATACACTATGCGAAACACCGGCTGTGCCTAAACTAATGATTCCCAGCTCTACATGAACGCTGAGATAATAAGTTGACTTTTTTTATCGAGGAGGAGCCAAAGTCTTTCACGATAGTCACCGTCTTAGCTAAACTTGTTAACATGGTTAGCAACTTCTGGAAACATCGCGCTTAACCGAGTTATCAAGTTGTGAATAAGCTGACTCACAAAGGAGACGTATTCCTCGACGAATTAATCTTACCAGCTTACAAGCTCTTTATTAATTAATGACAAGCGTTACACCTGTCCGCCATTCTAGGCCACGCCTCTCACCCCCCCCCCTCCCCTTAAGTCAATAGCCTTCAAAAGCAGTGAAAGACGAAATTGGTTCTTATAATCATGACTGCTTTCTCGGGACATTGTGTATACAACACACTCTAAACTAAGCCTAGGTACCTTTTTAACCCCTCATAATCCGCCGATGGAAAGTCTGGGACTCTGACCATATTTTCATTATTTTTCCTTTCCAAATTTAGGGTAAACCTGATTTCTCTGTGATCACTGTTCCCAAGTTCTTCCCCTATTGTGATATCTCTGATAATATTTTCTTTATTTGTTCATACTAGGTCTAATATATTGTCACCTCTAGTAGGTTCTGTAATTAGTTGATTGAAAAAATTGTCCTGTACTGCGTCTAGGAAGTCTTCAAATTCATAGTCACCTTCAATGTTGTCCCAGTCAATATTTCTGAAGTTGAAATCCCCCATAATGCATAGGTTGTTGTATATTGCTGCCCTACTCATTTCCTGCCATATGGGCTGAGTTGCTTCTTTCCCAAGACTTGGGGGCCGGTAAATCACTCCCATAATTAGTTTTCGCTTCTTTCTGCCATTTCTACCCTTACAGACTCAGTTCCTATTTCACCCTTTATTGTATTATTAATGCACCATTTTAATGTATCTCTGACGAAGAGTGCAACTCCTCCCCCCTTCCTACCTTCCCGGTCCTTGTGAAAAAGGTTGTACCCTTCTTTGTGTTACTCAGATAAAAAGTTCTTGCTCGCCAGATTCATCCAGGTTTAGGTGGCTACTATGACGTCTACATTCTCAGTACATACAACCGCTCTCAGCAAGTCTATTTTATTTCTAATGCTCCTGCTGTTTGTATAGTACACATTTAAACCTACCCTTCCCTGGTCCTGTTTTACCCCTTGTTCTGAGTAACCAATTATACTCCCCTCTATCTACTGGCGAAACTTCCCCTTCGGAGTGACAATTTCACGCTCCAGACAAGTGTACCCCGTCACGACTGTACAGGTAGTCGTTGCCGTAGAATCGTCGCCAGTTATCAATGAACGCCCAACCATTGCTTACACAATGTTTTTTTTATTCCAGTCGGCAATTTATAGCAATTGCCTTGGACAACCTTTCACCGCCAACTCCTCTTCTAGACGAGACACCACATACTATTGGGTTCCCTACCCTATCACTAATCTTCCCTAATGCCTCCCTATACCTGCTGAAAAGTTCCTCACTCCTAACCTTTCCTATGTCGTTGCCTCCTACTCTAAGACACACTACCGGATTGGTACTTCCCCTGACAAGACTCTATCTATCCTCTCAGCTACATGCCCTATCCCAGCCACAGGAGAACACACCTAAGTCCTACGTTTCCTATCTCTTGCACAAAAAGTCTAATCTAAGAACCTCACCTAATGTCTACATTATTAATATAATGAGCACAACAGGGAGGAAAGGTTATCCTGTAGGCAATTGTACATAGTTACAATTCTCTCTCTCTCTCTCTCTCTCTCTCTCTCTCTCTCTCTCTCTCTCTCTCTCTCTCTCTCTCTCTCTGTGCCCTATTGGACATAGGAACATTAATAGTAGCAGACAAGTCAGAGGAAGAGACCAGTTCTGATCACTGAGGATTTACAACGTGAACTGGATGATGTAAGGAGGGAGAGAGATGTTCCTCTCACTGAGAAAAAAAAAAGGATGGGAGATGGAGAGGATTTATTTGCAAGACCAAAGAGAAAATACTTTTATCAAGGCTACTGCTGCGACTAATGATGTTTTAGTAGTTTTTTTTCTCTTCCCAAGTGATTTTGTTCTCAACTAGTGTCCCTGTAATATACTGGTCTGAGGAGGATATCAGTCGAGTACTGACCTTTCGCAGCTTAAGCCCGAAAGCTTATCACTACTTGCCTGATAGAAGTCAATTTCGTTTCCCATCTATCAGTACACTGCATCGTTGGATTCTCAGCTCAATGTGGAACCAGGTGTGTTGCATGCACTTCTGCAACTGTTGTACCATAAATGTGAGTCTATGGATGACTGTAAACGTCTACGTGTTTAATCTTTTGATGAAACAAGTGTCAGTGAAGGTAACACTTGTCTTGTGAGGTCATAATTCCTGTCACATCACTCACACCTGGAGGCAAAGGCAGCACCTGTGATCACCTGCTCTAACTGCCCCCCCCCACCCCCCATAATCTGATAATCTGTTGTCAGTGGCTGTAACACTTATCATATGAAGTCATAACTCCTGTCACCTCATGTCTACATTATTAGTATAATGGACAAACAGGGAGGAAAAGAACTCCTGTAGGCAACTGTATATATAGTCATCATTACCCTATCTTAAGCTGCAGTTATTTAAATACAAGACTATAACTGAAATACATTGTTTTTCTTTTAACCTTTCCTTCTGTGTATCACCCACCACACTGACTGGTGTCCTTAGCTAAAGTTATATGCAAGATTAAACTCTCTATTAGTATTATTTTCTATGTGAGATACTGAGATAACAAAGTACAGTATATAGAACCATAAAATGTTCTGTTTATAAAAGGTGAGAGGTAGGCGAGGAAGTCTGCCTGCTGACGTCAGCAAAGCTCCACCCACCTTGGCCTAGGCTAGCCTAGTCTAACCTGACCTAACCTAACCGTGTGTAAAACAAGTCTAGCCTAGCCTAGCCTAGCCTAGCCTAGCCTAGCCTAGCCCAGCCTAACCTGACCTTATCTAACCAAAACTAACCTAACCTTGATCTGATCTGATCTGATCTGATCTAATATAGTGATTAGTTTTAATCAGATTGTTATACGTCTTTTTGATCAGTCTAAGTTTCTTTCATCTTACTCTTCATTTTTTCTCTGTTGTTCATCTTTGATAAAACAAATATTATCTGTATTTATATTATCTGAAGAGGAGTTCCGCCACAACAAACGCCCCCATTACTCAATATAATGAAACACTCCAGTAAATTATGTAAATATTCAAAAGGATTTGGATTTAATTGTAGTTTGTTTAATTTTAGGAACATTTCATTAGTGTTAACGGGAGGCAGGTAATGGCTATTATTAAAAAGCTTCCCTTATAATGACTACGGTCCCTCCAGCCAGACTTATACTAGCGTCTAAAGCCAAGGTGTGGTAGAGTCAAGGTTACCCACTGAAAAGTTTATTTGGATAAGTTCGGTGTGATTCTATTAGGTTTGGCTCCATTAGGCGGTGTAAGGTTACCTGGAGTGGATGATTATGTGTTGGGTGGGGCGGAGAGGAGTCACACCAGGTTAGTTAGACTCCAGTTAGTGTGTATTTTATCCCTTTAACTCTCAAAGGAAAATTAAATAGATTAGTTGTTTTATAAGATAATTATTTAATTTTAATTCATCGGTTTATACTTTCATGATGTTACGTAAGTCTATAAATTCACTTAATTATTTTAATGGCAGGATAATAAAAGATACCTGCTGTAATTACCGTGTTGGAAACTACAATTAGACAACCAAAACAGCATCATCGGCCATTACAGAGCGTTATTTTGTATAATGTAAGCACTTAAGTCAGTGGCCTAAAGCCTCAGGGCTGCTGTGTGAGGTGGTTCAGTCACGATACAAACATTACCAACATGTTTATCTTCACCAGGTGGGCTTAACATGACCAGGTGATGCCTTACTAACTCTTGGATTATTATTGTTGTTTAGTGAATTTGTATGAAGCTGCAAGATCATCTTACACCTCTTGGAGAAAATTGGGTAAAAAAAAAATTTCATCCCAATTTCCCCAATTGGTAGATATTTTTATTTTTTTTTTATTTTGGTATTCTTTAACCTACCTTACCTGACCTCACCTGACCTAACCTGAAAATAATCCTAGTGATAATGGTAAAAAAATGACAAATACCTATTGGAATAAAAACGAATATTAACCGATATTTTTGTATTATGGAGAAAACAAAATCTTCAAAAAAGTACAAAAAGTTAAAAACATAAATCAATATTTATAACAACTCCTCCAGGTATCTTTTGTTAGTTTCACCTTCAGTGTCCTCATGACTGTCCTTGTCATTTTACTATTGTTTGTCTTCCTGTATCTTGGATGTTCTCTATGTCACAGTTTGTGTTTGTTCTTTATTGTACTTCGTCATTGTCCATGTTTTACTACATTATATTTCTTTGTTGTGATAAAATAGTTCCAAGACCTACAGTTATAAACAATAATCATATGAAAGTCTTTGACAACAACTTAAATTATTCCTTATTTTCGTTACTTAGATCCATTGAATTTTTGTGTCCGTGTCCGTGACAATGATAATGAAAGGACTTATATTGAGTAGTCTCTCAGGTTTTCATTCGACTGTAAACATACAGTAAACATACAAAGCTGTAGTGAGACTGCTGGAGTTATGCTGCATCATATTAATGCAGCATGCAGCATAATGCGACCTCCTCTCCCTCCCTCCCCGACATGACCGCATAATGCAGCTCCCTCTACCTCCCTCCCCAGCATGACAACATAATGCAACTCCCTCTCCCTCTCTCCCCAGCATGACAGGATAATGCAGCTCCCTCTCACTCCCTACCCAGCATGACAACATTATGCAGCTCCCTCTCCCTCCCTCCCCAGCATGTCAACATAATGCAGCTCCCTCTCACTCCCTACCCAGCATGACAACATTATGCAACTCCCTCTCCCTCTCTCCTTCTTCCCCCAGCATGACAGCAGCCAGTCGCAGCCCTCTCCCTCCCCTCCCCAGCATGACAGCATATCGCAGCCCCTCTCCATCCCTCCCAGCATGACAGCATAATGCAGCCCTCCCTCTCTCCCAGCATGACAGCATAATGCAGCCCCTCTCCCACCATCCCCAGCTTGACAGCATAATGCAGTTCTCTTCCTCCTTCCCCTGAGCATGACAGCACACGCAGCTCCCTCCTCCTTCCCAGCATTACAGCATAATGCAGCGCCCTCTCCTCCCCTCCCTCCCCAGCATGACAGCATAATGCAGCTCCTCTCCCTCCCTCCCCCAGCATGCAGCATAATGCGACCTCCTCTCCCTCCCTCCCCGACATGACAGCATAATGCAGCTCCCTCTCCCTCCCTCCCCAGCATGACAGCATAATGCAGCTCCCTCTCCATCCCTCCCCAGCATGACAGCATAATGCAGCTCCCTCTCCCTCTCTCCCCAGCATGACAGCATAATGCAGCTCCCTCTCCCTCCATCCCCAGCTTGACAGCATAATGCAGTTCCCTCTCCATCCTTCCCGAGCATGACAGCATAATGCAGCTTCCTCTCCCTCCCTTCCCAGCATGACATCATAATGCAGCTCCCTCTCCCTCCCTCGCCAGCATGACAGCATAATGCAGCTCCCTCTCCCTCCTTCCCAGCATGACATCATAATGCAGCCCCCTCTCCCTCCCCCCAGTGTACGAGACAAAATCTCTGCATGAAGAGTGTGTTAGAGCTTATAGTAGTAGAGTATTATAGCAGAGGAAAATGGTAGCGGTCTCGAGGGTGATGTCAACACTGCATATTAACACAGCACAGTACAAGTGTAGTATATAAAACTCCAATGCGTGTTGCTAGCTTTATTTTTACTAGTTCACTTAGGGGGATTAATAGGGGTTCGTACAATTTATGATAGACTATGGTACTTCTGTGAGAACGAATCCCTCAGTCAACTAGAATGGGCACTTCACTAAGTCGATCGTTGGGGAGGTTCGGGATCACTGCACTTCCACAGACTACACAACCATCACTTACTGTTACACGTGGAGTTGACAGCACTTTGTCGATGGACAGGGGCTGAGACTTCGTTACACTTAGTGGCGGTCTTCTCTCGAGCGGGACTCGGGGACCTGGTAGCTGGCCCTTCCTGGTTACAGACTCTCTCTCAAGCGTGAGAGGAGCTCCAGCCCCTATATATTGGTCGAGCCGGGGGGTGACCTCTCCTACTGAACTGGGTGTGTCTTGACCGGGTTGTTGGGTCAACAGGAGTGCTGGCTAATTAGCGGGTCCTTGAATTACTAAGGTCATGACGCCGGGTAGAGCTGATCGAGTGGTGGTGAGAATTCTGGTTCCCTAGTGTCAGGTCTGGACGGTTGTGTGCAGGTGTCGTCCTGCCCAGGTGTCTTGGTCAGGTGCGGTAGTAGGTCACCCTGCTAACTCAAGTCATTAGCGGACGAGGTCAAGTCCCTAGGGTCGACCTGAGGTGTGTCAACCCGGGATGTGGTGGTGCCACGAGGTCTGTAGTGCTTGCTGTTACATGTGACATAATTCTGGGCTGTAAGCTTTGGTCTGACAAACAATCATTACACCTCCCGCCAAGACCAAAGCTTCACCACAGAGACTGATGTCACATATAGACATCAACATCACGTGTGGTATCAGAGATAATCCCTGGGGCGATAACATAGTCTCACATTTACAAACAACAATTTCATAGGTGTATGTTTTTCTACTGGCGCTAGTTTGATCTGACAAAGCTCACTATACCTCCCGCCAAGATCAAAGCTTCTATGCCAGACAGTGGATGTTTACAGTGGGTGACAAAGCGAGTGCACATCCTGCGAAAATAGCTACTGAGATGCAAAGTATACACCTCACATCCTACCATAGTCTGATAATATTTAAAAATTTAAGCGGCTAGCTAAATATACGGAAAAGGAAAGATGGATGTAGATATGAAGGGGAAAGAGAGTGCCTAGGCAGGTGCTTGTCGGAGAGCGTCACTTTAGGAAGTTAAATGAGGGTACACAGTCGGAGGTTTGAAAGGTTATGCAATGGTGTTGCTTGCCCTGGCTTATTTCTGCTTAGGTTCCCTAGTGTTAGTATCTTCAAGCCTGGAATAGATTTACATACTTGTTGCTTCAACTGTTAAACTCTTGCGCAGGGCAGCACATACAACATATATAATAATAAGATACATGGCCGCTTAAAAAAAAAGGGGGGGGGGAAGTTGGGGAAAAATACAACTTGTGAACAAAAAGAAATATTTGTACATACTAAAAAGGCAGCAGAAATTATTAACAAGATACAATGGCAAAAACAAAAACTCGTCAGCATTCGTCGAGATCCCGGGTGGCGGGTGGTCCGTCACCACCTCCACCAATCGGTGTCCAGCATCAGGGTGGACGACGCAGTAGATGTGGTGGTTGGCGTTTCCTGTCCCGTCCTGCGGTCTGCCGCGGTGTGTCGCGTGCCTCACTTCCTCCACTTGAACTTCTGTGTAGAGCGGCAGTTCCTGACACATTCCAGATGGATTTTTCTAGTCCCATCTGAGTTTCCTCTGTAGAGTCTCATTTTCTGTCGTGGTCCAGATGGATTTTTCTAGTCCCATCTGAGTTTCCGCCCTTCCCGGCCGGGATCAAAGCCGGTCCACTGCTTGGGGTGTCATCGCTTTGGATGGCGTGTAGGGCAGGGTCCACGGACAAGAGTTCGCCCTCCGTACGTCAGTGTCGGCGAGACCCCTGACCGTCCTGTCCCACACCCTCACAGTGGTGAATCCCTCCCTGGGTGGGCCCCCCAGGGTTTGCTTGTTTCTTCCTCTACTTGTAGTCAGGTCACTTCTGTTTCGTCCCCGATGGTGTGGTAAACACCGGCGAGGCAGATCCCGGGTGGGCCAAGGTCAGCCATTACTTGTCTGGTACCTGGTGGATCCATTCCCGGAGTGGAAGTGCGTGGGACCAGTTGACAGGTCCTGAAACGTAGGAAGCTGTCGTCTGCAGCGCCACTGGGACCTCTAGTTGTTTGTTGCCTGTTGCTTGCTGCTCCTGAAGTTGCAGGTCGGGTTTTCGGGATTTTCTCCTGGGTTCCAAGGGGACGACCTGATTCCCTGCCTGGAGCTGGGAGCTGCGCTGGTCCTGCATGGCGTAGCTTACTCAGGCTGATGGTACCCATAGATGTTGTCTGTCTGTATTGTGGGCTGTGAGACCGTAGCCTCGGTGCGTGTCTCGTCGTTCAGCAGGCGAGCGACGAGACACAGCCCAGTGTCTTCAACCAGATCGAGGGCCAGCATTATGCAAGCCCGTTTCTGGAGCTTGGGGCTGCGGGGTTGCCCGCTGCGTGTCCCGCTCGTGTCGGGCATCCATTATGAGTCAGGATGCGTTGGTCTCAGCTCATCTGGTAGGGGGTCGGCTGCAGCTGTGGTGGTGTCATCTCCGACTTTTGTGTGGAGTCAGGGAGACATCGTCCAGGCCCGTGAAGAGCAAGGGCAGTGCTGACTCTGTAGCTTAGTAGAAAGACAAGATCCCGGGGTGGAGAATCAACAATTAGAAGTGCCCCTAGACTCGTTACTTTAATCTATGTTCTGTGACCTGGTGTTATATCTATGAGCCCTAATCTGATCAGGTCTTACTGGTACAAGTGGGGCAGTAGCTCGGGGAGTTCTCTGATTATTACTTGGGGTTTGAGGTACCTGATTGTTCTGAGGGGGGTGGTCAGCTGCTGGTGGAGGGATAGGGTGTTGGGAAGGGAATGTTACCCCTAGAGGGGGCTGGTTGGTGAGGCCTGATTTGTTGAAGACGTCATCGTCGACAGTTGCCAGCTTCAATCTATTCACATGCACAGTTTCCTTACGTCCCCCCTGGCAAAGCGGGGAAATAGTGAAGTTTACTTTGCTGGGTTGGGCGGTTACTCTATATGGGCCCTTCCATCTCTGTTGCAACTTAGAGGGGATATCGGGGGAGGATGATTCGTTAGTTAGGAAGACCAGGGTACCTACAGTAATATTGGAAGGGGTAACCCTGAGGTTATAGTAGGTGGCGTTGTGTAAGTGACCTTTCTTGTTTAGTTCCTGCACCCGAGTAAAGACCGTTTGTAACCTGTTTTGCAAGACAGAAGGGTAGTCCTCGCCATAGGATAGGGGTGGGGGTTGATTACACCAGCAGGAAGGTTTGGATCCCTACCAAAGTGAAGGAAGTAAGGAGTGTTATGCAGGGTGGTATTAATTGCGGTGTTCATGGCCAGTTGTGCAAGAGGTAGCTGATCGTCCCAACCGCCGTACTGATTATTAACCAAAAACGACAAGTGATCTTTCAACGTGCGGTGGGAACGCTCAACCATGGCATTAGCCTGTGGGTGGTAACTAGTGGTTAGATTTGACGTAGCCCGCAGCAAGTCGCACGCCTTCTGAAAGATGCCCGAGGTAAACTCTGTCCCTTGATCACTTACAATGACCCGGGGGCATCCATGAGTACCAACGTATTGTAACAGGGCTTCACAAACTGTCTCTGCGCGTTTATCGGGGATGGGTATATAGGTTGCAAAACGTGAATAGTGATCGACGATGGAAACAACGTATCTGTTTCCCCGGTGTGAACGTATTGACATGTCAGTTGGATCGATCGATACCCGTTCCAAGGGCTGAGAGGCTGGTGGAAACTCCTGCAGCTCTCCCTGTCTCTTTGGGGTACCCTTCCTTAACTGACACGGCAGACATCCTTTGACAAATGCCCCAACCTTTCGCGCTAGATTGGGCATGAAAAACATAGAGCGTGCACGTGCATATGTGTGACATTCACCCGGGTGGGCTGCGAATTGGGAAGAGTGAGCTACTTCTAGGGCCGAGTTTTCCAAGGATGCGGGGATGACTACGAGTTCTGTGGGTTGCTCATCATCCTGTTTCATAGTAACAAGATACAGGACTTCGCTTAAAAGACTGAAATCACAAAGTGAGGCTTTGTTGACCTTCTTGGGGAGCGGACCCCCCTCAAGGAACTCAATGACAGGACCCCACTGTGGGTCTTCGAGTTGGTGTTGGCGCACCTCGTTAGGTGATAGGTCCCCAAAAATGGGCTGAGTCATGCTGCTAGGATTCCCGACATTATTTATAGGTAATACATTACGGCTCAGTGCGTCTGGTACTACGTGGTTCTTGCCTGGCTTATGCAAAATGGAGAAGTTATACGCATTTAGAAAGACTGCCCAGCGTGCTACCTGTGCATTAGGAGTTTTACCTTGGAAGATATATATTAAAGGACGGTGATCAGTGATTACATAAAAGTGTCTACCAAATAGGTAAGCATCAAAGGAAGTTACGGCCTTGACAATAGCCAAGGCTTCTTTCTCAGTTGTGGAGTAGCGGAGGGCAGCTCCGCTCAATTTCTGGGAAAAATAAGCAATAGGGAAGGGGTTATCTTCACCACCTTGCATGAGACAGGCTCCCAGTGCTTCGTCGGAAGCGTCAGTGTGCACGTAAAACGGCTGCGTGAAGTCCGGCAGTGCTAACATTGTTGCCGACTTCAGTAAGTCCTAAAGATGGTTAAAAGCTTTATCTGCCTCCCCCGACCACCGAAACTGAACCGACTTCTTTGTAAGTTTCGTAAGGGGGAGGGCCGCCTCTGAAAAGTGAGGGATGTGACGTCTGAAAAAATTGGCGGTGCCGAGGAACTGTTTCACACCCCTGGCTGTGGTGGGAGGTGGCATCTCTGCTATCGCTTTCACTTTCACCGGGTCGGGCCTAACGCCGCCATGACCTACGATGAATCCCAGGAATTTAACTTCCTGGCGCGCGAACGCGCATTTCCTAAGGGACACTTTCAGTCCGGCCGCTTTCATGACCGAGAGAACCTCATCTACATCCCGCATGTGCGAATCCATGATTTTACTATAGACGATAACATCGTCCAGGTAAGCCATAGCGTTCCGCCCAAGCACGGGTGTGAGACTGTGGTTCACAGCCCTCATGAACGTGGCCGGTGCTCCCTACAATGGTGTCCTTATTAAGTTCCCTATAGTCTACACAGAATCTAGTTGACCAATCCTTTTTTCTGACTAATACGACCGGGGAGCAATAGGGGCTAGTGCAAGGGGAGATGACACCACGTTCCTCCATTTGGCGACATAAGTCCCTAATTTGAGTTTTAGCCGCCTCAGGAAGCCTCCATTGCCGTACTCTGGTGGGGGGAGCGGAGCCGGTATTAATTTTGTGTGAAGCTGACATCAGGCCGAGGTCCTGATCTGAGGTTGCAAACAGATCTTCATGCTGCTTTATTATAGCGCGGAGACGTCCTCTAATAAGGGTGGGTAGGTGATCTATGTCAAGGAATTCTATTGCAGTGGCGAACATTTGCTGTGACTCTACGAATTCTGTGTCACTCCTAATGTTATACCTCGTAGAATCAAAATGCTCCAGATCCTCTACTTTATCGACCGCACGGACTGTTCCCACTGAATGACCAGGAGTAAGTTTAAATTCCCTGGGGGTGGGGTTTAGGACTGGGACGCTAGGCTGCTGAGTGTTAATGAGCCCCGACTGCACGTATGGGGACATTTTATGAGGGGTTTCAACAAATACATACTCCTGATCCTCCGTGGAACTGTCGAACGACCTTGACCATCGAACGGGCAGAACAACACTAGAGTGGGGAGGGATGACAGTGGCGCGCGTCCGGTGTAGCTGGGGGGCTTGGGGTGCGGGGGCCTGGGGGCGTTTAGGCTTAATGAGGTGGACGGGCAGACCAGACTTATTCCTAATAGGAGTACCTGCATAATCTCTACCATCTAGTGTCACGGTATACCGGCTCCCATCAAACTGGATTCCATACTTAAACCTACACAAGAAATCTGACCCAATAAGAACATCCCCTGGGAAAAGATCACCGCTTACCACAACCAGCGCGTGAACAACTATCTTATCTCCTAAGTCTACAGTTATATCTCTGGAATCCAATGTTGAGAGGCGGTTCCCCGTGACGCCACGTAACTCAGGAACTTTATGCTTTTCCCCTAGGCTCATCTTGGAGGCCACGTTCTGTTTCACCAAGGACACCAAGGAGCCTGTGTCAATGAAAGCTTCAACCCGTTTCCCTCCCATTTTCAACTTAATAATTGGCCTGTCTTCCCTAGTCACCATCAACGCCTCGCCCTTGTCTTTAGTAGTAGGGACATAACCTGCGAATGTGTCCCCACTCGGCACATGCGTAACAACGCATTCCGGTGTATGGACACTCTCTGCGGGTATGTCCCTGGTCGCCACACCCATCGCACTGGTTTCCCTCACATTGAAAGGGACATCCGTGCACCGCGTGGGACCATGCCCCACAGGAGGAGCAGCGAAAAGGCTTCGGAGCTCTATACCAGCTATCTCGCATGGGCGGGCCCGGGCGCGCACTTGTGACTGCATGGGGGCTGGGGTCAATCCCAGCCCGCGCCCCACGGGTCCCTGCCCCGGACGGCCGGCCGCCCCGTGGCGCATTACCCAACGTGTTTATACCTACTGTATCTAACCCTGGTTGCTCCCGCCCTTCCCCGTGGAACGATGACTGTTCCTGTCGCTTGCTTTCGTCCCGGCTGAGATTCTCCACCATCAGTCTCAAGAATTCATCCTCCCAGACAGAAGGGGTGTTACGTGTAAGGGTGGGAGGTGCGGCGTGAATTGTCGACACAAAACGGGAGGGGGGGTGGGTTTCCTGAGCTGTATATACCTCTGCACTGCTTTAATTGCGTTCTCGATCGTAGTTATCCCGCTTGCCTCCATGTACGTACGCATCTCGCCGGGTAAGCCAGACAGAAAGTAAGAGAGTACTAGCTCAGGTGGGAAGAATTGTGGGTGATTCACTCTCGCCATCTTCACAGCACTCCCTATGCATGATAGGTAAATACCCCACACACAACGCTTCCGTGACGCCTGCTGGACCACCACTCCACGACCCCCTGACGGAGACACGATGATCCTCCCAATACTGGCCAGATATTTTGTAAATAATATTGATTATGTGTGAAAGGAACATCCTTCCTTCCTTAGGCTTTAGTAAGCCCCTTTATAATATTTATACTGTATATACTTTTCACACTTGCCAGATGATTCTGGTGTCATTGTACAGGGGTACCTAGTGACAGCACTAGGATCCCGCTTCCTCTATCAAGGAATAAACAATTGAAATTGAAATTGAATTGATAGGTAAACATTTAGTGATGAACACTCCTCTAGCTTAATATTAGCTAAACGTGTCGTGTGATCTTGTAATGAGTCACTCTGGCTGTAAATTTCCCGTAATCCGTTCGCGAACGTGTCCCACGTGGTAGCATTCTTTACTGTCGGGTGAAATCCTAGCACACCTTTCCCGTCACCGCCCAATCGCATACGTGCCGTCCTAAGGCGGCATTCCTCGTATTCCTGAAGGGATTCCGGGAACGCACTTTCAATGTCTCCTAACCACTGTTCCAGCCTATCGGCTGATGTCGCAGGGTCACGGCCATCGCCCTCAAACATGGGTATCTGACTGATTACTTGTGCCGCACTACTCGCTGAGACAGACGTCAGGAAGGGGTCTGGCATGCTGTAGGAGTTGGGAGGTGCTTAGGTGTACGTGAGCGTGGGGGAGGGAGCGGCGAGAGAGGGTGCAGGGTGGTTAAGGGGTAGGGGGGGAGAGTAGGTACTAGTGGATTGTTCAGGGAACGGGAATAAAACGGAAGTCGTTGGTGTAATGTTAACAGAAGTCATATTAGCTTGCGAGGAGGGCTGGGAAGTACTGATCGTGGAAGTCGAAATTGTCAATGTTGACGATGACGTCTGTGGGTGGGACGAGGAGGGGGTTTTACTAACACTTGCCCTGGTTGAGGTCTCGACCATTGTTCCCCGTTACCCAACAATATGTGAACTAGGGAGGGGGGAGTGGATACTGTCACCACTTGTACCACACTGAGGGACAGGAATTATATTACAAATGTTACCACCCTTGTACTGCCTGCTTCGTCAAGATAGTTACGAGTTTACTTTAAAAGGTTCTAACAATCACTGTACTGAACACTAAGGGGAATAGGCGTGAGTTCTTACGTTAAGTGCGCTGCCACCATTGTAATGAGACAAAATCTCACATGAAGAGGTAAGTTAGGAGCTTATAGTAGTAGGGTATTATAGCGAGAGGAAATGGTAGCGTGTCTCGAGGGTGTGATGTCAACACTGTATATTAACACAGGCACAGTACAAGTGTAGTATATAAAACACCAATGCGTGTTACAGCTTTATTTTACTAGTTCAATAGGGGGGATTAATAGGGGGGTTCGTACACAATTTATGATAGACTATGGTATTCTCGTATAACCTAACCTCACAACTAGAATGGGCACTTCACTAAGTCGATCGTTGGGGAGGTTCCGGATCACTGCACTTCCACAGACTACACAGCCAGAACTTACTGTTACACGTGGAGTTGACAGCACTTTGTCGATGGACCGGGGCTGAGACTTCGTTACACTTAGTGGCGGTCTTCTCTCGAGCGGGACTCGGGGACCTGGTAGCTGGCCCTTCCTGGTTACAGACTCTCTCTCAAGCGTGAGAGGAGCTCCAGCCCCTATATATTGGTCGAGCCGGGGGGTGACCTCTCCTACTGAACTGGGTGTGTCTTGACCGGGTTGTTGGGTCAACAGGAGTGCTGGCTAATTAGCGGGTCCTTGAATTACTAAGGTCATGACGCCGGGTAGAGCTGATCGAGTGGTGGTGAGAATTCTGGTTCCCTAGTGTCAGGTCTGGACGGCTGTGTGCAGGTGTCGTCCTGCCCAGGTGTCTTGGTTAGGTGCGGTTGTAGGTCACTCGGCTAACTCAAGTCATTAGCGGACGAGGTCAAGTCCCCTAGGGTCGACCTGAGGTGTATCAACCCGGGATGTGGTGGTGCCACGAGGTCTGTAGTGCTTGCTGTTACATGTGACATAATTCTGGGCTGTAAGCTTTGGTCTGACAAACAATCATTACACCAGCATGACAGCATAATGCAGCTCCCTCTCCCTCCCTCCCCAGCATGACAACATTATGCAACTCGCTCTCCCTCCCTCCCCAGCATGACAGCATAATGCAGTTCCCTCTCCCTCCCTCCCCAGCACATGACAGCATAATGCAGCCCCTCCTCTCTCCCCAGCAGCGACAGCACACGTGCCCTCTCCCTCCCTCCCCAGCACATGACAGCATAATGCAGCTCCCTCCCTCCCTACCCTCCTCCTCAGCATGACAGTATAATGCAGCCCCTCTCCCTCCCTCCCCCAGCATGACAGCATAATGCAGCTCCCTCTCCCGCCCTCCCCAGCATGACAGCATAATGCAGCTCCCTCTCCATCCCTCCCCAGCATGACAGCATAATGCAGCTCCCTCTCCCTCTCTCCCCAGCATGACAGCATAATGAAGCTCCCTCTCCCTCCATCCCCAGCTTGACAGCATAATGCAGTTCCCTCTCCTTCCTTCCCGAGCATGACAGCATAATGCAGCTCCCTCTCCCTCCCTTCTCAGCATGACAGCATAATGCAGCGCCCTCTCCCTCCCTCCC
>NW_024727934.1:0-17036 GCF_018991925.1 Homarus americanus | reverse complement strand
AGAAAAGAGGATGTTCTTAAGAAGAAAAATAAACTAAAGAAAACAAAATCCCCAGGGCCTGATGAAATTTTCCCTCGAGTCTTGAAAGAGTGTAGGGAACAGATTAGCCGACCCCTCGTAAACTTATTTACAAAATCATTAGACAGTGGAGTTGTGCCAGACTTGTGGAAACAGGCAAATGTAGTACCCATATTCAAAAAGGGAGACAGAGCATCAGCGTTAAATTACCGGCCGATCAGTTTGACGTAAGTAGTGGGGAAATTTCTTGAATCAATTATAGCAGCTAGCATCCGATCGCATCTAGAGAATAGCAAATTAATCTACGACTCTGAACATGGGTTTACAAAGGGAGAATCTTGTCTAACAAATCTGCTAGCGTTTTTTAGGAAAGTCTTCGAGGTAGTAGATAATGATGAAAATTACGATGTTATTTACTTAGACTTTAGCAAAGCATTTGACAGAGTACCGCATCAGAGGCTTCTGAGAAAAATTAAGGCTCATGGTATCGAGGGGAAAGTTTTAAATTGGATAAAATCATGGCTCACCGATAGAACGCAGAGGGTCAGCGTAGATGATGTTAAATCTGAGTGGGGCCGTGTAACCAGTGGGGTTCCCCAGGGGTCAGTACTAGGCCCACTTTTGTTCATAATCTACATAAACGATCTTGATACTGGGATCAGCAGTGACATAAGCAAGTTTGCGGATTACACCAAAATAGGGCGGCAAATTCATTCAGGGCAGGATGCAAATGCATTACAGGAGGATCTAAATAAACTGCAGGGGTGGTCTGAAAAATGGCAAATGAAATTCAACACCAGCAAGTGCAGCGTACTTAATATTGGAAGAACAAATACTTATAATGTATACAGCCTTAACAACATCAACCTAGAGAAGTCGACTTGTGAAAGAGACCTAGGGCACTTGTAAGCCCGGACTCCAGCTCTAGAAAAACAGTGCGTTAATGTTCGAAATAAGGCAAACAGAGTATTGGGTTTTATATTTAGAAGTGTAAGTAACAAGAGTGCAGAGGTCTTATTGCAACTATATCTTGCGCTAGTCAGGCCGCACCTCGATTATGCGGTTCAGTTCTGGTGCCCCTATTATAGAATGGATATAAATTCACTAGAGTCGGTGCAGCGAAGAGTTACAAAAATGATTCCGGGACTTAGAAACCTTCCATATCAGGATAGGTTAAAGAAACTTAACTTGCATTCCCTAGAAAGACGAAGAGTGCAGGGAGATATGATAGAAGTATTTAAGTGGGTGAAAGGAATCAATAAAGGGGATATAGATGAAGTTCTTATAATATCCGAGCAGGATAGGACTCGGAGCAATGGATTCAAGGTGGATAAGTTTAGGTTTAGGAGGGAGATAGGAAGAAACTGGTTCACAAATAGGGTGGTGGACGAGTGGAAATGCTTAGCAACTTTGTAGTAAGTGTGAACCTGGAAAGCCCAAAAGGAGGCTAGATAGATTCATGGATGATAGAGAGCAGTAGTAACTCCCGACAGAAGCCGCCATGGATGGTGTTATAGTGATGATGCATGATGATATATGTAGTGATGATGGTTGGTGTTATATGTAGTGATGCTGGATGGTGTTATATGTAGTGATGATGGATAGAGTTATATGTAGTGATGATGGATGATGTTATATGTAGTGATGATGGGTGGTGTTATATGTAGTGATGTTGGATGGTGTTATATGCATTGATGATGGATGATATTATCTGTAGTGATGATAGGATGATGTTATATGTAGTGATGATGGATGGTGTTATATGGTGATGATGGATGGTGCTATATGGCAAATGATGGGTGGTGTTATGTAGTGATGGATGGACGATGTTATATGTAGTGATGATGGATGAAAAGATATGGTAGTGATGATGGGTGGTATATGTAGTGATGATGGTGGAAGCAGGCGTAGTGATGATGGGTGATGTTATATGTAGTGATGATGGATGGTGCTATATGTAGTGATTATGGATGATGTTTTATGTAGTGATGATGGATGATGTTATATGTAGTGATGATGGGTGGTGTTATATGTAGTGATGATGGATGGTGTTTTATGTAGTGATGATGTATGGTGTTATATGTAGTGATGATGGATGGTATTATATGTAGTGATGATGGATGGTGTTATATGTAGTGATGATGGATGTGTTATATGTAGTGATGATGGATGGTGTTATATGTAGTGATGATGGATGATGTTATATGTAGTGATGATGGGTGGTGTTATATGTAGTGATGATGGATGATGTTATATGTAGTGATGATGGATGGTGTTATATGTAGTAATGATGGGTGGTGTTATATGTAGTGATGATGGATGATGTTATATGTAGTGATGATGGATGGTGTTATATGTAGTGATGATCTATATAGATAAAACAAAGAAGTCTGTCTGTCTGTTTGTTCACCTTTCTCTGGGATCAAACCCGGTTCCGCTTGCTGGCAAGGCAAGCATGCTTACCATTGCACCCCAGGTCGCCAATACGATGAAGTTCTGGTGAATTTTCTTGAAGAAAATGAACCTTACCTGGTGCCTGATCAAGCAAATGCTTATGAACAGATCTTGCTAGTGATACAAGCGGAGCAGTGAGGTATGATCTTTCTCGATGCACTTGGCGGGACAGATAAAACATTCCTGATCAACCATCTGTTGGCCAAAGTACATCATCAGGGGAAAATTGCTCTTGCTATGGCATCGTCAGGCATTGCTGCAACACTACTAGAAGGAGGACGTACTGCACACTCAACTTTTAAACTGCTTATCATCCTCGTTCACAAGGAGAATCCAGTGTGCAACATCAAAAAAGGATCGGTAAAGGCAAAACTCTTAGAAAAATGTAGCCTCGTAGTCTGGAATGAATGCACTATATCTCACAAGTTAGCGTTTGAAGCATTGGACAGGACTTTGCAAGACATACGAGAAAATGACCATCTCATGGGTGGCATTACAATGGCCATTGCTGGAGACATTCGCCAGACCCTACCTGTCATTCCTCGAAGCACTCCAGCTGATGAACTGAATGCGTGCCTCAAGGCATCATACCTTTGGAGAAGTGTTCAGACACTCACCCTATCCACAAACATGAGAGTCCATCTACAAGGAGATCATAATGCTGGACGGCTTGCAAACCTTCTACTACAGATTGGGAATGGAACTTTCCCTGTTGATTCAGAAGGACAAATAATCATTTCTCAAGGATGTGGAAATGTTGTAAAATCCTGAATTGAGCTCACTAACATGGTCTACCCAAACATTATCCACCACTACAGGGATCACAAGTGGCTGCGTGAACTTGCAATTCTGGCAGTGAGACCTCATTCAAATCTGTTGATACAGTAATCGACCAGGACCAAGCAGTCCAGTACCCTGCAGAATTCCTTAACTCTTTGGAGCCCGCTGGAATGCCTCCTCACCACCTCACTCTCAAGATTGGAACTCCTATAATGTTCTTAAGAAATCTTGAACCACCAATCCTCTGCAATGGAACAAGACTGGTGGTGAAGAACATGATACCACATGTACTGGAAGCTACAATACTGACAGAAAAAGTTAAAGAAGAGGACGTTTTTATACCAAGGATACCTCTCATCACCGCTGACCTGCCATTTGAGTTCAAGCGACTTCAGTTCCCGGTTAAAGTGAGCTTTGCCATGACCATCTACAAAAGCCAGGGACAGTCCCTAAAGATGGTTGGCCTAAACCTGGTGTTTCCTTGCTTCTCTCATGGACAGTTCTATGTTGGATGCTCCAGAGTGGGAACTGGCAAAAATCTGTACATACTTGCTGCTAATGGCAAAACCAAAAATGTGGTCTACCTTAATGCACTACAGTGGGACAATGTGGAGCCTCCCGGAGGGTAGCGTTCTACCGTGGCCTACCGAAAGAGCCAGCCGGAGGACGGTGATTCCGCTAGTGTGTATATGTATATATATATATATATATATATATATATATATATATATATATATATATATATATATATATATATATATATATATATATATATATATATACTTGATCAGAATTTGCTGGACTTTAATTTCTCACTTGACTTGGGGTTTATTAAAATTTAATAGATGGTAAAGGCAGTGGAAGCGCCCCTTTGAGAAAAATCCCGAACCAGCACAAGAACTCTTAAATCTACTACACATAATGAACTGTCCGTGACCCGTGGAAGGATAGCGTCTGTGACTGGGATGAATGAGACACACTGTAAAATTTAGACACTTATATTCCCTCCAACACTACAAACACAATCAAATAATGGTACACCAATATGCGCACCTCTTAACTTAAACTTTAAACACTACTCTGGGGAATAAAAGTTATACATGACATAGAAATTATTAGAAACACAGGCAACAATAAATTTGAAGTATTAAGAAATGTTAATTGCACACATGAACAGGCCTTACGGGCTTTCACAAAATAATACCAGTCACTTAGGAAATGGTACTAAAAAATAAGAAATTAAATACTCTACATTGAATAGGCCTTAAGGGCTTTCAACAAAATTATAGCACCCCAACAGATGTACACTTCCTAACCTAACCTAACCACTACTCTGGGGAACAAGGTTATACCTGAGATCAGAATTATGAAGAACAATTAGAGGCATTAAAAGAATCAAATCACAGTATCACTCTGGTTCCACTTAATGGCACAAACATTAAAAAAAACACTACTATCAAAATTATTTAAGAAATATTAAACTACACACGTCAAGATAATATCAGTCTGAGGAATGGTGTGAACTACACCCGTAATAAGGAAGATAAAATGTTCCTCTAGGTATCTCCTAGAGTCCTAGACTCACGGTCTCAGTGTGTGACCATTAATATACTCAGATAGCCTCAGTGTACTCCCAGTGCGTCCATGGGCAGGAAGCGAGTGAGCCAATCAGACCTTGTGCAGTTGAGAGAAACTTTAGCTTCCCGTTAGCAAGAGGGTTTCACTAGCTGCTCGGGACATGTGGGGTTGTGCACCGGAGTGGTAAGAACTGATCACCCACTGCTGATGCTGGTCCCGTGTCGTTTTAGTTGTCGGGAGCACTCGTTCACTCAAGAGATCCTTTGCTACCCCGCTAAACAGTGACAGGCCTACACTGATCGGTCCAATGGCGACAATCGCCACCCTCAATCATCAACGGCAGTCAATCTCTCGCAGTCAACTCCGGTCAACTCCAGTCAACTCCAGTCAAGTGGGTTCTGACGGAAACCCTGAAATAAACTCACTGTTAGCTCTAGTTAACTTTACCACTGCCCTATCTAACCCTGTCTGAGATCGAATGAGACTTACTTGTTATACTGCAATAGCGCAGCACAGGTGACTAGGCCACGTGACTATTTCTGATGGACGCGCGGAACGTCTTGTCTGTGTGACTGCTCTCCGGGACTGGGAGAGAACCCGCCTCGTGTCCTCTCAAGGCGTTAGCTTGGTCCTACGTGATATATTTACCGCCTAACTAATAACTCCTTGGGACACCCGTAACATTATTCAGACTGCTAAATGATCTATAATAATTTCAAATTCAATAATAGTCCCTTAACTTCATGAATCGCATCATTATTAATTCGGTAAATCACATTTAATATCATATAGGCCTAGTTCCGCAATCTCTCGCTACGAGCAGGCAGCGCTCCCTCCCCTCAGATGACCTTGAATGCTCAGTATCACTCATGGCGGGGCATTTGAAATTACTCTGAAATTTCTGAATATTACAATCGACCCCCCTAAAAAAAGACAGCACTGTCCTCATGTGCTGAGAAAACATGCATACGACCCCCCTAAAATTTTGTTCTAAGGACTGCATCTCACCCCTTTAACGTGCTAAATGCAGCATTTGTCTTCTCTTCTCTCCTTTTCTCTCCCGCTAACACTCGACCCCCCTAAAAGAAAACAGCACTGCCCTCATGTGCTGAGAGAACATACATACGACCCCCCTAAAATTTTGTTCTAAGAAACTGCATCTTACCCCTTTTGCTAAACGCAGCATTCCCGTCTTCTCTTCTCTCCTTTTCTCTCCCGCTAACACTCGACCCCCCTAAAAGAAAACAGCACTGCCCTCATGTGCTGAGAGAACAACTTAGAACCCACCTTCAACTCTGTACTATTCCACTCGCAGCTAGCAACTCCATTTCTTCCTAGCCCAACTCAATCCAACCAGAACATCACGCTCCCCTTTTGCCTGGCCCTTAACTAGAGAACCAATGTCAAAATTAATACCAGCCCAAAACAAACATGCTCTCCTTTGGCCTGGCCCTTGAACTAAGAGGAACCAGTGTCAAAAAAATACACAGTCCAAAACAAGCATGCTCTCCTTTTGCCTGGCCCTTGAGCTAAGAGGAACCAGTGTCAAAAAAATACTCAGTCCACGTCTCCGAACCTCATGCCGGCAGACCAACCCTCTGAAAATGTACCAGTCCATCTTAGTGAGGCCCTGGACATTACAACCGTACTCTCAATCCCGCTCATGACAGCAACTCAATCCCGCTCATGACAGCAACTCAATCCCGCTCATGACAGCAACCACTACTCAACGCACATCTCTGACCTAACCATCTCTCCAATCCCCTCTGCCCTACTCACAACTCCTCCAACTCACCCCCTACAACCTGCCTTTTCTCATTACCATGCACCCTAAACTGTAATCGGTCGGCTTCGTCTTGTCTCTCAGCTGGAGGGCTCGATCAACCTCTCTGAACTACTTACGTACCCCTATATTTCCCACTTGGACCTCACACTTCCTTGACTGCTGGACGTGTGCCTGACATTCACCCCTTGTTTCCTCCCTGAACCGTTGAATGTGTGCCTGAGACTCCCACTTGAACCTGTTTACCTGTGCTTGATAATCCCTCTTTAGGTCTCCGAACTCCTCTCTCAGCTGTACCAAGGTCCCGCGGCCGTCTCTCTTCCTCCTCATACACATCTCTACTGTCAAGCCTAACCAACTCAGTCCGGGCACAAGGATGAGCATCAGTGCGAGTTCAATCCCTACCATTACTAACCAACACATGATAGCGTTCATTATCCCAACCACAGTACTATCAGTCACGACATTAAAAACTACGCTCTGCTACCATTTGTAACCGGTCGGAATTTGCTGGACTTTAATTTCTCACTTGACTTGGGGTTTATTAAAATTTAATAGATGGTAAAGGCAGTGGAAGCGCCCCTTTGAGAAAAATCCCGAACCAGCACAAGAACACTTAAATCTACTACACAAAATGAACTGTCCGTGACCCGTGGAAGGATAGCGTCTGTGACTGGGATGAATGAGACACACTGTAAAATTTAGACACTTATATTCCCTCCAACACTACAAACACAATCAAATAATGGTACACCAATATGCGCACCTCTTAACTTAAACTTTAAACACTACTCTGGGGAATAAAAGTTATACATGACATAGAAATATTTAGAAACATAGGCAACAATAAATTTGAAGTATTAAGAAATGTTGTTTGCACACATGAACAGGCCTTAAGGGCTTTCACAAAATAATATCAGTCACTTAGGAAATGGTACTAAAAAATAAGAAATTAAATACTCCACAATGAATAGGCCTTAAGGGTTTTCAGCAAAATAATATCACTCAACAAAATTATAGCACCCCAACAGGTGTACACTTCCTAACCTAACCTAACCACTGCTCTGGGGAACAAGGTTATACCTGAGATCAGAATTATGAAGAATTAGAGGCATTAAAAGAATCAAATCACAGTATCACTCTGGTTCCACTTAATGGCACAAACATTAAAAAAAAACACTACTATCAAAATTATTTAAGAAATATTAAACTACACACGTCAAGATAATATCAGTCTGAGGAATGGTGTTAACTACACCCGTGATAAGGAAGATAAAATGTTCCTCTAGGTATCTCCTAGAGTCCTAGACTCACGGTCTCAGTGTGTGACCATTAATATACTCAGATAGCCTCAGTGTACTCCCAGTGCGTCCATGGGCAGGAAGAGAGTGAGCCAATCAGACCTTGCGCAGTTGAGAGAAACTTTAGCTTCCCGTTAGCAAGAGGGTTTCACTAGCTGCTCGGGACATGTGGGGTTGTGCACCGGAGTGGTAAGAACTGATCACCCACTGCTGATGCTGGTCCCGTGTCGTGTTAGTTGTCGGGAGCACTCGTTCACTCAAGAGATCCTTTGCTACCCCGCTAAACAGTGACAGGCCTACACTGATCGGTCCAATGGCGACAATCGCCACCCTCAATCATCAACGGCAGTCAATCTCTCGCAGTCAACTCCGGTCAACTCCAGTCAACTCCAATCAAGTGGGTTCTGACGGAAACCCTGAAATGAACTCACTGTTAGCTCTAGTTTACTTTATCACTGCCCTATCTAACCCTGTCTGAGATCGAATGAGACTTACTTGTTATACTGCAATAGCGCAGCACAGGTGACTAGGCCACGTGACTATTTCTGATGGACGCGCGGAACGTCTTGTCTGTGTGAATGCTCTCCGGGACTGGGAGAGAACCCGCCTCGTGTCCTCTCAAGGCGTTAGCTTGGTCCTACGTGATATATTTACCGCCTAACTAATAACTCCTTGGGACACCCGTAACATTATTCAGACTGCTAAACGATCTATAATAATTTCAAATTCAATAATAGTCCCTTAACTTCATGAATCGCATCATTATTAATTCGGTAAATCACATTTAATATCATATAGGCCTAGTTCCGCAATCTCTCGCTACGAGCAGGCAGCGCTCCCTCCCCTCAGATGACCTTGAACGCTCAGTATCACTCATGGCGGGGCATTTGAAATTACTCTGAAATTTCTGAATATTACATATATATATATATATATATATATATATATATATATATATATATATATATATATATATATATATATATATATATATATATATAATGAGAAACTTGTGCTTTGTTTTGGCAGGAAGTTTTCTATTGCTCAATGCACCGTTAATCCATTTACTATTGCTAAAGGTATAATCAACCTGGAAAAGAATAAGTCGATGGATGTTACAAATGAAGATATTTCCGTTGCTAAAGTTTGTATACATAGTGTTCACGTAAGAAAATTGTTTCAAACATTCCAAAAAGATTTTGAACAGCTTTGAAAAACTTGAAAAGAAATGCGAATATCCATATTATTAAGGCTGGTAAGTCTAATGCTATTGTAATTTTGGATAAAGGTGACTATAGTGATAAGATGAATTCATTACTAAGTGATGAAAGCACTTGTGAGCTTAGAAAATATCCCCAGGAAAATATTGATACGTTATCTAACTCTAAAATGAAGGAGTTATTGAAAAAGAGCCCAGATCTCTGTGGGTTCTGTTACGTACAAATTATCAAAGTGGTTGGTAAAGATGCTATCCCCTCTTACAGGCCAAATATCTAATTCACATATACACAACAGCAGTGATTTAAATGATAATCTCAAGAAACACAATTAACCATGTGATTTATTAAGTTTTGATATAAATTCACTTGTATTAGCCCCTATCTTATGGATTACATTAGACTTGTATAACCATCACCCCCTGTAACTTTCCACTGGCTATGAGGTAGCATAATAATAATAATAATAATAATAATAATAATAATGATAATAATAATAATAATAATAATAATAATAATAATAATAATAATAATAATAATAATAATAATAATAATAATAATAATAATAATAATAATAATAATAATTAACGGTTTATTCAAAGGGCATAGCAGCCGGAAGGCTAAAAATATACAGTTACATAATTGGGGAATGGGTCTCTTGATTTACAAATAATATACAAGTAACATAAGTGATACAAATATGATATATAATAACTAGGTGGGGTGAAGCTTAAACTACAGGGCATTTCAACATAGCGACAGAGCAAAAATTAAGATTTACTGGGAGTGAATATCAATTACAAGTAATTGATAATTTTTACAATGGTTGGGACTGGGCTGTTCTTATAGCGATCAGTTCGTGCTCGTATGGGCTGGATGCGGTTGTGGTGTCGAACAGCAATTCTCGGGCGAGGGTTTTCAGGTGGTAGAAGGAGCCAGTGTCGAGGATGGTGCACAAGCTTCTCACCAAATTTGCAGATGAGGTCGTGGTAATGGTCAGTGAGAGCCGAGAGGGTCAGTGTGTTGAGCTGTTCTTGATATGTGAAGTAGGAAGGGGAAAGAATAATCTTGCATGCCCTCTTTTCTAGGTGTTTACGTTGTGTGGCATTTAGGGAGGAAGACCAGGTAGGGGAGGCATAGGTGAGGTTGGGAAGTATGAATGTTGAGTAAACACTAAAGAGCTCAGGTGCAGGAACTCCGAGGGACTTGAGTCGGCGAAGGAGGTGGAGACGGAAATTGGAGGATTTGACAAATTCACTGACGTGTGGTTTCCAATTTAGTTTGTTGTCTATGGCGACGCCGAGGAGCTTACTGGAATCTAGAACCTGGAGTGTGTTGGGACCTAAAGTAATGGAAGGGGGTGGGACAACGTCGGAGGATAGGTTGATGTGCATAACCATGGTCTTGATATGGTTGATGGTGACGTGGTTGTTGGTGGCCCAGTTTTGGAGACTGTTCAATAAATCCTGAAGGGCGGTATAGTCTGGAGCAGAATTGTTGACGCTGATTCCAATGGTGGAGTCGTCGACATATTTCCAGCAGGCACGGGTTTCTCTTAGGGCATCATTGATAAGCATAACGAAGCATAGTGGTCCAATCTTGGTGCCTTGGGGGACGCCACAGGTGAGTGACTGAAAGGTGGAGACAGCCCCTCGGAAGCGTACAGCTTGGCGTCGGTTACGGAGGAAGTCTGTAAGCCATGGTATAAGACTTCTTCGAAACCCGAGGTCGATAGCTTTGTTGATGATTAAATTGTGGTCGACTAGGTCGATTGCTTTAGTGAAGTCAATGAACGCGACAGCTACAGACGTTTTTCGTTTCTGCAGATGGCGGTATACAAGTATGTAGTCGAGAAAGCTGACAAGACAGTGAGTGGTGGAGGAAGTTTTCATACTACCAAATTGCTGAGGATCTACGGCTCTTGCAATATCAGCATAAGCCCAGTCGAACACAAAACTTTCACAGATTAAGCTGCGTATTGGGGTGATTGCAATGGGTCATAGCTGACTTAAGGATTGAGGGCTGGTTGACTTTGGCACTGGTGATAAATAAGAAGTCTTCCAGTCAGCTGGGCAACTAGATTGACTGAGAGAAGCATTGATGATGGAGCAGAGGGGCTTAGCAAGCTCCGGGGAGTTTCATTGGTAAGTCAATGGGGGTGGTGGAGCGTTTTAACTTTAGTTTGTCCAGACGTTTTGTTACTTCAAATTCTTCTACTAAGTCAGTGGGAAGGGGGGCTGGTAGGTAAGCAGGGAGATTGGTTGTGTCAAGCCGGGGGAGCGTCTGGCATATAGTAGCGAAATGGTTATTTTATTGCTCAGCTGCGTCAATATTACTGAGATGGCTAATAGGGTGTGTCATACGGAGGCGAATTTTTTTTTTGGGGTTTGTAAAATCGGCCCATGGTATTAATGATGTAGTTCTATGTGCAGAATCATGTGATATCTTCAGATTTGACAAGTTTTATTTTTTGCTAGGTAAATTTTAACTTGAAATCTTATGAAAATTCAGTATTCCCACCCTTTTACCAACACCACTAAATAGCTTATTTAAAGTAAAGTAAATGTATCAGGTTAATTTATTAGGATGAAAATGATCCAGAATAGTGAAACGAATGATCTTGACACATTTATTAAATTTAATATTCCTTTAGAAAACAAAATCATCAAATACAAAAACCGGTTTTACTACTACGACCCGGTGTTGCCGCACACCATAGAGAACATGTCTTTCTTGTTTCTGTTTCTACTCATCACCTCCCTGCTGACCACCTGAGCTCGGATGTAGCCTTCCCTCCTCTCCTGGCTGTACACGTGACTGCTGGCCTCGCTCACTTGCTGTGCACAACGCTCTATACTCTGGGTGTGCGAGGGCCAGGCAGGGACATGCATGGGGTTGTCCAGGAAAGCTCTGACTTGAACATTGGTGAGGCTGCAGGTAAGAGGGGGCTCACTGCCAGCCTGGATGTTATCCAGATCTATGAGATCAGTGAGGGTCTTGGCACCTAGATTGACTGCCACTCTTCTCTCCTCCTCATCCTTACTGCAGAGCATTGTCTGCAGAATTGCCTCGGGATGAGCATACCAGGAAGATCTCCTCACAGTCTGCTCCACAATCTGAACAACCTTCCTTGGCTGACTCCTCAGGAGCTCAAGCTGGAAGAGAACATGCCTAGGACCTTCGGAGAACGATGACTTGACCTTGGTGTTGAACCAATTTGGCAAGTAGACACTCACGATGAATTGGACAATAAGTCTCAGGTTGTGAAGCTGGTTCCCTTTCAGTTTATGATGAGCACCCAAATTCTGCAGAACCTGAGAGCCGTTGTGAGCCACCTAGAATGTGAGACTGGACCTATCTGCAGATAAGCAAGTCTATCAGGCATGACCCCAGTTTTGATGGCACTGCAAATCATGTAACCATAGTACTGGTCAGTACTCAGGTCGTCAATGACAGTATGTGCAAGCTCAACGAGTGGAGGGCCAACTGTGATTTTTTCAAAGCTCGGATTTATTTCTAACTCAGTGGCAGAGTCCAGTATCTTGCCAAGAGGACCAGACCATCTGTTGTTTGAAAGAGTCTTGCCATCCAGCTCCTGGATCAGATGTCTGAGTGGCAACTCGTTGGTGTGGAGGTCACAAACAATCCAGACCAGCTTCCTCCCAATCTTCCGCTCTATCCACTGTATGACCCCTCCTTGCCACCCTGTGTTCGTGTTGGTGCTGTCCCCTCCAATGGCCTGCAGGGTCTGGTCTACGTTCCTCTCTCTGAGCCAGTTCACAATGTTATCTGCCACTATCTCAGCTGGTTTCCTGATGTCATCTTTCTCTGGAGTGAAATGCCACAAATACTTCCCTCCTGGTTCACTGCAGCAGGAGTAGTGTTCCTCCTTCACCATGGCAGGGAACAACTTGTCAGAATCTCCAACTTTCATGAACACTTTAGTGTCATCCCTTCTCCCATCAAAGAACAAACAATTGATTCCATTTTCTCTTATCCATATCAAACTCCTCTTCTAGGTTACTGACAAGTTTTTCTCCTGAGCTCTCCTTACTTTGTTATGATCTATCACCAGGTGAACATCATCAGGTGTTATCAAACCACCGTCAATCCAGGCAGCTGTTGTTCTATCTCTGCAGTTTCTCTGAGACCAGTGTGGTGTCGCATGCTGGCCAGAGCTATGCTCAGGATATCTTTCCTATTTCGAATCTTATGCCTGGAAGGTTTGGGATCATTATTTTCTGGGTTAGGGACAAAGTCACCATTCTCCTGGTCAGCACTCGGATCAGCCATGGGGAAGTCATTAAACTCTGAATTAGCTTGACTCCAATCATCTGCCTTTTTTACCTCACCCTGGGCCTTCTCAAGTCTCTTTTCCTCGGCAACTCTTCTCCTCTTCTGTCTCTCTGTGGCAGCCTCCTGTCTCTTGAACTCCGGAATATCTTGGCTAGAAATCATGAGAGCCCCTATACTGCCAGTCTTCTCTCTCTGTGCTTTTACAAATGCCAGTTCGATCACAGGAATCTTCAGTTCACGCTTGCAAATACAGGAGATGTGGGCCTCGGATTTACAGTCACGATCGCATCCAAACTCAGGACAGAGAACAATTGGGCACTTGCAAGTAATTATGTCAAATAACTGGTCCAGTTGCTTGGCAAAGCTGTCCTTAACTGCAAGTTTTCCTCTCCCAAGAGAGATATCTCTTGCCTTTTCCCAACTGGCTAGCAGTCTCTCACTAATCTTCTTCTGACTTGTTATGACTGGAGGCTTGAACTGAGCGTTAGCCAGAGTGTACTGTGCCAAGACAGCTTTGGTCATATCACTGGCAATGTCTTTGTTTGTGTAAGTTCTTTGGTTCTTTTCACTGATTTGCCTGATTAAAACACCGTATCTCAAAGCATCTCTCAATGTAGGCAACTCCGACTTCAGGAGCTCTCTCCCAGACCCAAGATAGTGACTGAGATGGCTGGATTTTTGGTTCCTCGTCCTGACACAAGCAGCCATCGCAAATATCATCAACTTATAAATGCATCAGAATCTGAAACAGAAAAAAATATTGTTAGTTGGGTTGTTAAAGAATGAAGTCAGAAAGCGATGTTCACTATTTAATTGTAATGCACTAATGCAGCTGTACGTTAGATTTTCGATAAATTTCACGCTAAAATTTAACTAGCAAAAGGTTGCAAAATATTGAAACTGAAATTATTTTCTGTTTATATACACTAAAATCTACCAAAAAAGTGATGGGCCATTAGTTTTAGCTGATCTTCCCTCCTATGACACACCCTAATGGCTAAGGAAGGGGAGGGGGTGTGTCTTATTGTTTAGTCCACAGAGTTCTTTAAGCTTACCATACCATTGACTGATGTTGGTCTGCTTCAGGTGTTGCAAATTGGTTGGGTAGTGAGACTTCTTTGCAGTGAGTATTTCGCTGATGACTCGGTTGCGAAGGGACCTGTAGCTGTTGTGGTCATTGAGATAAAAGGCTCTGTCTCTCTGTTGCATAAGTCTTTTGATCCGAGATGTGATCCAGGGCAAATCGGCTGGGTGAGATCTGACGTGGTGTTGGTATAATTTATCCATTTGGTTTCCACGTCATCTACACTAAGTACTTCAGTCCAGGGATGGTGAACTATCCACTGCCCGAAGAGACGCACTGCAGAGTCAGTAATTGGCCTGTAGGTCTTGATGTAGGGTCTCTGTACTTGAGTGGGAGTAGCAGCTGGGGACCAGAGCTCTGATAGGTGTGTGCTACACCCGATAGGAGGCATTGATTGAGGTGGTTGGTACTGGTCCGCTAAGTCGGTTAAGATAAGGTCAAGGGTATTCTGACCGTGTGTGGGGAAGTCCACAACTTGTGATAGTTACAGCTGGTCCTGGATATCAGTGGTGTCAATTTCATTATAATCCCCACATAATAATAACTTGGCACATGGGTACCTAACTCTTAGGTGGTCTGAGGTGGTAATGAGATGAGTGATGAGAGTGTCTCTGGTGGGTGAGCGAGGCGGATGGTGTGCCATACAGATTATGATGGAAGCAGTGTGGCGCGGGTGGGCCCGTGGCACAACACGTATCCATAATGCTTCCACATCTGCTGGGACTTGAACATCCAGGCGTGACGGGTGTAGGTCATCTTGACAGAAGAGGGCAACGCCCCCTCCACGTCTAAGTGAACGAAGGTGGTGAAAGATTTGATATCCCTCAATATGACACGTTTCAGGCACAATTTGCCAAGCGGCAACGACGCTAGCGGCGGCTGACCTCACTGTGGTTGCTAGCTCGTCAAACTTGTTAACTTGGGAAGTGACGTTGGAGAGCAGTAAAGACGGGAGATCATACCATATCCGTGGAACTTCAGTGTAATGGTATGGTCTGTCAGGGGTGGGTTTCTCTGGTTTCCTAGTGGAGGTTAGGGTCCTAATGGGCTTATGTTTATGACGGCTTTGTCTACGACTGCGTGCGTGGAATATGTTCAGTGACTTGAGTCGCGCGATAACACTGCCATCAGGATAACCGTTCCCACGCTTTAGAAGGTACAGAGAGCGTCGGGAGTAAGTGATTGGTGGCTATCTGTTGATATCTGTTGTTGTGGGCGGACGGAAGTGTGTGTCCCCGGTGGCCATAAACTCACTCATGTTCAGAGCACCTGACAAGGTGTGCCCACGGGAAGTCACGTCACTTAGTGCTTAGTTAAGCATTAAGTAACCGGCACTCTGGCTACCTATTGCGGGCAGTAGTTTGATATCACTCACAAGAGGAAGATGGTATTGAGAGTCATCGTGGATGGTTCCTGTTAGGTGTTCTGGGTAATAAGTTCTATATACAGGAGAGAACACAAACACCTGTATAGTTTTGTAGGTTCGGTTTACTGGATAAGAGTATGTACACAGAGGGGGGTAGCACTCCTCCCTAGCTAGGCTCCTGGTCAACTGCTATAGACGACGTATGGCAAGTGATACATTAGCAGCTTCCATACGTCGCCAGGCACATTAATTAAGCATGTGGGATATGGTAATAACATTGCCACACGCTGCTAGCTAGGCTGAATAAATATAAATGGAGCACATACGCCAGCCATACGCATAATACATAATCAGCATACATAACATACATACACCTCCCTCCCTATACACGCTCATAGCCAGAAGTCTTGGGACGCCTCTTCTGGATCCGTTCTGAAGCGTCGAGGGACTTCATCATAGGAAGGTATGGGACTCAACACTGGTGGCGGGGCCAGCAGAAGGCATTGATATGGGGCCGAGAAGAAGCGGCGGTTCCTCCACCACACACAACCACTGGGTAACCGCACCTGGTCCCGTGACCTGCCGAGACCCACTTATTCCCCGCCTCACGTCCCCAACAGCAGGGGTCAGTTACCTGAACACGGACTTGGTGCCCGACGCCAACCTGGGGAAAGAAACGGGCGTGAGTCGTTGTGGCGACGACGACGTCCTGAACACGTTCGGCGGCTCGGCGATCACAATCCTCTGTCTTGGCCTGCCACTCCTTGGAAAAGGATTGAGGGTGAGCAGGGACACAAGAACGAAGGGGGCGTCCATAAAAAACCTGGGCAGGGGAGCGTCCGGTGTAGTTAGGTGTGTTGCGGAGTTCAAGAAGACCCCGGTCAAAGGCCTCGCAGTCAATGTTCCCAGAAGGGGCCACTTTAAGGATGAGGTGGTTCAGGGATTTGACAGCAGCCTCAGCGTGGCCGTTGGACTGCGGGTAATGGGGCGATGACAACACATGCCGGACTCCCCATCGGTCAAGGAACACAGCAAAGTCCCGGCTTGTGAACAGAGGCCCTCCGTCGGTTCGCAGGCGTACAGGAACGCCCACGTCACGGAAGTAGTGGCGGAACTTGCTGATGGTGGCGGCAGACGTCGTGTCATTACCGCCCTTGAT
>NW_024727933.1:0-22705 GCF_018991925.1 Homarus americanus | reverse complement strand
TAGTTACGTATTGCTGGAGGACAATGATGGTGAGGGAAGACATGATGGTGAGGGAGGGAAGACATGATGGTGAGGAGGAAGACATGATGGTGAGGGAGGAAGACATGATGGTGGTGAGGAGGAGGACATGATGGTGAGGAGGGAGGACATGATGGTGAGGGAGGGAGGACATGATGGTGAGGGAGGAGACATGATGGTGAGGGAGGGAAGACATGATGGTGAGGGAGGGAAGACATGATGGTGAGGGAGGGAAACATGATGGTGAGGGAGGGAGGACATGATGGTGAGGAGGGAAGACATGATGGTGAGGGAGGGAGGACATGATGGGAGGGAGGGAGGACATGATGGTGAGGGAGGGAAGACATGATGTGAGGAGGAAGACATGTGAGGAGGAAGACATGATGGTGAGGGAGGGAGACATGATGGTGAGGGAGGAGAGACATGACAGGAGGGAGGAAGACATGATGGTGAGGGAGGAGACATGATGGTAGGGAGGGAGGACATGATGGTGAGGAGGGAAGATGATGGTGAGGGAGGGAGACAGGATGGTGAGGAGGGAGGAATGATGGTGAGGGAGGGAGGACATGATGGTGAGGGAGGGAGGACATGATGGTGAGGGAGGAGGACATGATGGTGAGGGAGGAGGACATGATGGTGAGGGAGGGAGGACATGATGAGGGAGGGAGGACATGATGGTGAGGGAGGGAAGACATGATGGTGAGGAGGAGGACATGATGAGGGAGGAAGACATGATGGTGAGGGAGGAAGACATGATGGTGAGGGAGGAAGACATGATGGAGGAGGGAAGACATGATGGTGAGGGGAGGGAAGACATGATGGTGAGGGAGAGACATGATGGAGGAGGGAAAATGGTGAGGGAGGAGAATGATGGTGAGGAGGAGGACATGATGGTGAGGAGGGAAGACATGATGGTGAGGAGGGAAGACATGATGCAGAGAGGAGGGAGGACATGATGGTGAGGGAGGAGGACATGATGGTGAGGAGGGAGACATGATGGTGAGGAGGGAGACATGATGGTGAGGGAGGAGGACATGATGGTGAGGGGAGGAGGACATGATGGTGAGGAGGGAGGACATGATGGTGAGGAGGGGAGACATGATGGTGAGGGAGGGAGGACATGATGGTGAGGAGGGAAGACATGATGGTGAGGGAGGGAGGACATGATGGTGAGGAGGGAAGACATGATGGTGAGGAGGGACATGATGGTGAGGGAGGGAAGACATGATGGTGAGGAGAGGAAGACATGATGGTGAGGGAGGGAAGACACACGGAGGTAATATCCTGTATCATGATAAATTGGTTTTCTAATCATGCTTAGAGCTGAGAGATGAGTTCCTGTCAGTGGGTGCCAGCAGTGGGAACCTCTCCTGTAGGGAGCCCATCAACCCATAGCCGAGTGTTGGGGTTCTCCAGCCAGCAGCACCTTCGTCAGCCCCTGTAGCATAACCACTACAGTACCTCCACAAACATCACTCCTAAGACCCAACATCTTGCTACAAACATCCAAGACCCCCCGACCCCACACCCCTTCTATGCACCCAACAGAGCCCTGACAAGTGGGCGGCAAAAAAGACAGAAAACCTGTCAGGAAAAAAATGGCAGACGGATGACGCACCGAGATTGACGGAGGCGATATTAGTGTGTTTGGGTAATACCGCAGCAAAAGGGTGAGTCGGTATTAGGAAGGCTGGCGGGATATTAGCAGCAGCATCCTTCCCGGAGATGAGCAGATGAGGTGCACATCATGATGCTGTACAGTGTTGCCGCCACTTAGGGATGATGATGTACAGGGTTGCCAAACGTCACACACACACACACACACACACACACACACACACACACACACACACACACACACACACACCACACACACACACACACACACACACACACACGAGCCATGTACGCATATTTTTCGTCAATTTTAAATACCTGAATTTTCACTTTTGACAAATCGCTAAAAATATATTTGTCTTTCTCTTTGTTTTACCGTCTCTCTTATTTATTTTTTTATCTCTTAACTGTTCTCATAACTTCTCTGAACGATTAAAAGTTTAAGGAGTTTTGTCTTGTTTCAGTAATTACTCTTAACGCCAAAAAGTTTCACAAGTTTCGTCTGTTGTCATAACTTTTGATAAACTTTGAAGGTTTTAAAGAGTTTGTGTCTAATTTTCCTCTTTTCTCTTTTTTTCCTCTTCACGGTAAATTAGTCTCATCTTACCTCTAGGTCTGTATCTCTGGTCTTCCTGGTACACGAGGTTCAATCTAATGTCCTCTCTCGTCACACCTGTCTGTCTGTCTTTGCCGTCACATCTGTCTCTTTCCCGTCACACTCGTCTCTCTCTCTCTCTCTCTCTCTCTCTCTCTGTCTCGGTCTACCACATCCTTTCATCTTTTTTCTTCTCTCTCTACCCTCATTTACCATCCCCCGAATCCCATTTTCTTTATCCATGTTTATAATATCATAGTCTGGCCTCTCATTTTCTAATACCTTCACTCATTATCTTCTCTTTCACTCATTAATTTCTACCTCATTCATCATCTCCCTCCCTCCCTCCCTCACCTATCTTTCACCCTCATCCAACACATCATCTCTCTCCCTTACTTACCACCTCCCTCCCTCATTCATCATCTTCCCCCCTTCCTCATTCATCATATCCCTCCCTCATTCATCATCTCCCTCCCTCATTCATTATCTCCTCCCTTATTCATCATCACCCTCCCTCATTCTTCACCTCCCTCCCTCACTCATAATCTTATTTCACGTATTTTCTGCTTTATGTACTTTTAACCTAACCTAACCTAACCTAACCTAACCTAACCTAACCTAAGGAAATGGTGAGGTTACTTGTGTTACATCAGCTTGACTTCGGAAGATTTTTGTCAGATTGGCTTCACAGATCACTTCAGGACTGGTAATATCAGTCACGCTTTTACACTACTGAAATCATGAAGTCAGGAGCACATAGGCATCTGTTCGGCTTTACACCACTGAAGTCATGAATCAGAACACATAGGCATCTGTTCGGCTTTTAACTACTGAAATCATGAAGTCAGGAGCACATAGGCATCTGTTCATTTTACACCACTGAAGTCATGAAGTCAGGAACACAATCTGTTCGGCTTTTACACCACTGAAGTCATGAAGTCAGGAGCACATAGGCATCTGTTCGGCATTTACACCACTGAAGTCATGATGTCAGAGCACATACGATACTCTTACACCACTGATGTCATGAAGTCAGACCACATAGGCTACAGTCTGCTGAGATAGTCGTAAAGTCAAATTGGTAGAGTCAATCGCTGTCCTGCCCTGAGTAGTCGTCCTTGCCTTAGCTGTCGTCACCACTCGTCCCTCTCACCAGCAGACAACAACCTCCAGCCTCCGACCTTGATGCTGAAGGCCTCCATGTCTCGTTCTTTTACAGACATCTTTAAAAGAAAGTTTGGAACCACTTATCGATCCCTTTCACTTTTCTCAATACAAGATGTTCCTGAGCCCCTTGACGTCTTACCGAGTGAGTGCATGACCAAACTCACACTGACGATTGTATACATTTCATCAATCCATCTATCTAAACCTTATCATACCCAGGGAAACTATCCGAGCTGAGTAACTATATGGAAAACCTCTATTGAGTTTGTTACAATAAGTTCCTCGTTTACTTCAAGTGAGGAAGGAATGATCATAAGCTGAGGTAGTGAGGAGACCATGAGGCAGAATAATGGAGCATTGAGAGAAAGTTTGTGGGAAACGGGCCGAGGGAACGATGGTAAAAAATTCTTTCAGTGGATCAGTTGGTTAGTAAGTCAATGAGAATAGGCATTCATGGAGCTGACTAACGCATCTAAGACATCCCTGTGTTTCCTCTGGCTGTGGCGGCGTCGTGAGCCTGCCAGGAGCCTCTGGGCCTCCCACCAGCCGCTCCTGCATTAAGGTGAGTCTCCGATGAATTACTGGTCTGAGGGCATGACGGAGATAACCCACACCGTCGCCTAAGGCCCCATCACCCACACCGTTTCAGTGAGAGTCTCAACCTTAGGATCGATTCGCAATAATCATTATCTGCCTCCGATATACTGAATTGAAGGGATACGAAGGTGATGTGGCTACTTTCTCAGCTAACTTAGGGTCGACGTAACCATATACTAGCAACGAGAACTGCACATTAGTGGTTTCCGGAGCTTAGAACGGTCTTGCCCCGAGGCTTCAATTCACTCCTCGTATCTGAGACCTCAATTGATTCAGATCCTCCGCAATCACAGGTTTGAGATGGATGCTATGTAAATAGGTCGCCTCTGACTTAGAGCACTAATTAATATTCAAGGTACACTAATCCATTCATTAGTTCTGTCCCATTATCTGTTTGATATATAAGAACAGACCCGGAAACACACACACACACACGTGGCTATTGTGATTGGCTTAAGGTGAAGTATCATCTAGTTGGGGTTCTGTTGTTAGTGATGTAGCTCTGTATGTTGTAGTCATTAGACCCAGGTAAAGTCTCACTACATGATCGACGCCATTTTCCACCTTATATCTGAGTCATAGACCAAATGACGTCATCTACAACACTATACTTACGGAAGAAAATTAACTTAAGACTATCTGAGACTCCAGCCCGAGACACCTTACGACAGTGTGAGGCAATACAGTGCTGAATCAATACACCTCAGGGCAATAAAGTGCTAAACAACACACACCCGGGGGCAATAGAGTGCTAAACAACACACCTCAATGCAGTGCTAAACAACACACCCCTGGGGCAATGCAGTAAGCAACAACACACTCAGCAATGCAGTGCTAAACAACACACCTGGGGCAATACAGTGCTAAACAACACACCTCAATACAGCAACAACACACCTCGGGGCATGTAGGCTAAACAACACACCTCGGGCAATGCAGTGCTAAACAACACCTCGGGCATGCAGAAACAACACACCTGGGGCAATGCAGTGCTAAACAACACACTTCGGGGCAATGCAGCTAAACAACACACACCCGGGGCAATGCAGTGCTAAACAACACACCTCGGGGCAATACAAGTGCTAAACAACACTCAATACTGGATCCCTAATTTAACCCCTAAGGTCCTAAATCCCTCAGAGTGTCTTATGTCAACGGTTTCTCGTAACAAACCTAACCTAACCTAACGTAACCTGGCCATCCCATCCCAACCAAACCCTCACATCCAACCTAACCAAACCCTACCATCCCATCCTAACCAAACCTGACCATCCTATCCCAACCAAACCCTACCATGCCATCCAAACCTAACCAAACCCCGACCATCCTATCCCAACCAAACCCCTGACCATCCTATCCCAACCAAACCCCGACCATCCTATCCTAACCAAACCCCACCATGCCATCCAAACCCAACCAAACCCTGACCATCCTATCCTAACCAAACCCCTGACCATCCTATCCCAACCAACCCTGACCATCCTATCCTAACCAAACCTTGACCATACCACCCAACCAAACCCCTGACCATCCCATCCTAACAAAACCCTTACCATCCCATCCTAACCTAACCCTGACCAACCTAACCTAACCAAACCCTTACCATGCCATCCTAACCTAACCAAACCTTGACCATACCATCCTAACCTAATCCTGACCATCCTATCCTAACCAAACCCTTACCATGCCATCCTAACCTAAGCAAACCCTGACCAACCTAACCTAAACTAACCTACCTTAACCTAACCTAACCAAACCTTGACCATGCCATCCTAAGCAAACACTGACCATCCTAACCTAAACTAACCTAACTTAACCTAACCTAACCTAACCAAACCTTGACCATGCCCTCCTAACCAAACCCTGACCAACCTAACCTAAACTAACCTAACTTAACCTAACCTAACCAAACCTTGACCATGCCCTCCTAACCAAACCCTGACCAACCTAACCTAAACTAACCTAACTTAACCTAACCTAACCAAACCTTGACCATCCTAACCTAACCTAACCAAAATGATGAATCGACAAAAACTCACTCACCAAACACATCCCGTAACAGCTGACATAAACATTCCTAGAACTGACTCATTTAACTTGACAACACAACAAGTTAAATTCTCAGTTAATCATAGACATAAGACATTATTTAACAAGTTAATTTAACCTTTAACACAAAGTTGAATTCCTCAAGAGTCTTACGTTAACTTCTCCATTAACTGCTGATGATAAGAAGACAGACAGATACACAGACAGACAGACAGATACACAGACAGACAGACAGACAGACACAGACAGACAGACAGACAGACACAGACAGAATGACAGACAGACAGACATTCAGTATTATCGTCATCACACTATTTTACACTTAGTTCATAACACATGCAGACAACACACACACACACTGAAAGGACGGACGGACGGACGGACGGACGGACGGACGGACGGACGGATGGATGGATGGATGGATGGACGGATGGATGGACGGACGGATAAAGAGTGAGGAGAACCTGAGGAACGAATTTGGGTTAACAAGATGTACAGTACCTCCTGTATAAGCTTTCGTTACTGAGGGTAGCGGTTAGGTTAGGTTAAGTTAGGTTACATTAAGGTAGCTTAGGTTAGGTTACATTACGTTAGCTTAGGTTAGGTTACATTAAGGTAGCTTAGGTTAGATTACATTACGGTAGCTTAGGTTAGGTTAGGTTACATTACGGTAGCTTAGGTTAATTACATTACGTTAGTTTAGGTTAGGTTAGATTAAGTTAGGTTAGGTTAGGTTAGTTTAGGTTAGATTAAGTTAGGTTAGGTCACGACTGTTAAGAAGATGTTATCCCGTGAGGAGTTATTAAAAGTGGGTGGAAATTCCTGGAGCGTTAAGAATCTTTTACTTAATTTTCTAACATAATAAAAGGATTTTTCCGCACACTGGTAAAGTTATTTATAAAGAGTAAACTTAAGAGTGTGTGTGTGTGTGCGTGTGTGTGTGTGTGCGTGTGTGTGTGTGTGTGTGTGTGTGTGTGTGTGTGTGTGTGTGTGTGTGTGTGTATGTTTGTATGTATGTATGTATGTATGTATGTGTGTATGTATGTATAACAATTACCTTCCACTATGATATACACACACAGACCAACACCCAATAAAAAAAAAATATATATATATATATATATATAAATAAAAACACCAATAGAAACGCAAAATTAAAGCAAAAATACTAATAAAACACGAAAGTAATAATAATAATAATAATAATAATAATAATAATAATAATAATAATAATAATAATAATAATAAAACGCAAAAGTTAAAAAAAAAATGAACGCAAGAGTTTAAGCTCAGGACATCAAAACGCAGATTAAAGAACTCATTCAACACGCAAACTTGCTTCAGGTCGACTCAGGAACCTCTTCTTGGTCGTTGTGGCCCAGGTGAGGACGAGACACTGAAGAAGAAGAAGAAGAAGAAGAAGAAGAAGAAGTAATGAAGGAAGAAATGATAAGAAGTCAATGGAAGAAGACGAAAAAACGAATAATAACTTGGGGAAGAGAAGGGGAAGAAGATAATGAGAAACAAAGAAAGATGTGTGAAGGAAGAAGTCGAGTCGAAAAAGTAAAGATAAAATTTAGAAAGACAGAATAAACAATAAAATAACATCCTCACGTGTGTGTGTGTGTGTGTGTGTGTGTGTGTGTGTGTGTGTGTGTGTGAGGAAGGAAGGAAGAATAAGGTCGTGTGATAATCCAGAGTTTGTAATGGTTAGGACGGGGACAGAATGACAAAGACCCGGCCCGGTCCAGTGTCACCCTGAGAGCAACTCCTTGACGCTGCCTCGAGCATTATGTACCCGCTGGGTCCATTACCCACCTGGCGGGTCCGTTTCGGCGGCGGCCCGAGCTCCTGAAGGCAATAACATTAACCAAGAGGAGTTTTTCTCGGTTCAGACCATTCCGAAGGTGGCCTGACCTCCCTGGAGGAGAGTTTACCGCGGCGCACTCGTAAATTTGGCGACGGAGCGTCAGAGGTTCTGCATTAAGTGAGATTGCTTGAGTACCTAGCGATTACTCAGGCTATACTATAATTGAATCGCTTGAGTGCCGGCAAGGTAAGAGGAGGTAAAGGGGAAAGGGGAGATGGAGGGAGAGGAGGGGAGGGGAGGGGGAGATGAGGGGAGGAGATGAAGGGGGAAATGAAGGGAAGAAGGGAGGGGAGAGGAGATGAAGGGAAGAAGTGGGGGGGAGGAGACGGTGATAGAATGGGGAGATGAAGGGAGGAAAGAAGAGAGGTGAGAGAATAGGGATATGAAGACAGGGAGAGAGAGTAGAGAGAATGAAGGAAGGATTACGAGAAGAAAGAAGATTGGAGGAAATAGGGAATAACATGGAAGAGATGGAGCGGGGAGAGAGAGAGAGAGAGAGAGAGAGAGAGAGAGAGAGAGAGAGAGAGAGAGAGAGAGAGAGAGAGAGAGAGAGAGAGAGAGAGAGAGAGTAGGGGAGAGGTAGAGAGAGAGATATCCAGGTAGGTCGACAAAGACAGGTGCGCTCGATGAATGTATAAAAAAAAAATCCTCACTCTTATCAGGTGGTCAGAGCAGGTGAGATTGACCCACCCAAGTAAACAACAAATAAAATAAAATTATACCTCAAATTACATCGATATAAAGTTTAAGGACAGGTAAACAAAAGGTGATACGGGGAAACCAATTAACAGTAAGGAATGGTATTGGCACTTTGGTAAATTAACAATAGTGTTTTTTTTTTTAACAATAGTGTTTTTTTTTTGTTTTTTTGTTTTTTAGAAAGTATTCGATTTTTTGAGTTTTTTTTGTGGGAGTGAAATGAAAGGTTGACGATTATGATTATTTGTCGTTGGCTGGTGGTGACGCACGTGTGTATGTAGGTCGGGGCACACACACACACACACACACACACACACACACACACACACACACACACACACACACACACACACACACACACACACACACACACACACACACACACACACACGCCACACACACACACACACACACACACACACATCTTGGAGCAGCAGGGAAATTAACGAGACCAATTCTTGATGACACCCAGCTCGGGAAACCAAATTAGATGGAAGCCAGAGAAGATAAAAGTCGAGGAAAAAGGATGAGATGGGAGGTTCGGGAGGGAGGGAGGGAGGGAGGGAGGAAAGGATGGAGGGATGAGGTTCGGGAGGGATAAACGAAGGAACAATGAGGGAGGGAGGGAGGGAGAGTTCGTGATTTTGAGAGTAAGTAGGGAAAAAGAGATGCCGATGGAGGAAGATAAACTGAGGTGCGTTAAGAGGAGTAGGATGACCAATTGAGGAGAAGGAGGAGGAGGAGGAGGAGGAGGAGGAGTTGGACCAGCAGAGGGAAGAAAGCAGGACTATTTTACAAGAGGAAGAAAGAAAACCATTTTAAGAAAATGGGTAAAGAGACCACCTGAGGAAAGGGAGGAGGAGGAGGAGGAGGAGGAGGTAAAGACGCGAGTGAAAGCGCTGAACATCCACGAACAACGAGAGATCTCCGAAGGGCACTTTCACCCCCTGACCTTTCCCCAGGACAGAGTGCCTCCTCCTCTCCCTCTCTCCCACTAGGCAGACCGAGAACCACGCGCCCTTTGGTGTGGCTGAGGCCGAGGGCGGTGCTGCATCCGGTGCCATTTTGGGGAGAAGCGCCCCCCTCCTCCCTCTCCTTCCCCCCCTCCTCCTCCTCCTCTCTCGCCTCTCCTTCCCGATGGCCGCCTCGCCCCTCCTCCTCGTCCTCCCTCCTCCATCACGCTGGCGGTTGATGGCCCCACCAGGAGAGGACAGTGAAAGAATCAAAATATTGGAAATGGAATGTTGGAAGGGATCTCTAGGGAGGCCGAGGTGATGTTGGGGGAGGGGCGAGGAGGGGCGAGTAGGGGGCGAGTAAAGGAGAAGAGGGGCGATGAGATGGTGGAAGAGAGAGAGAGAGAGAGAGAGAGAGAGAGAGAGAGAGAGAGAGAGAGAGAGAGAGAGAGAGAGAGAGAGAGAGAGAGAGAGAGAGTGAGAGAGCAGCAGCATAAGTTGTTTATGTTTTATATTCGACTAAATATTGATTTTATGAACCCGAATTCTTTCTCCGTCTTCGAGTTTGTGAGTATTATGAGTTATTGTAAGTTTTGAGCTAATATTCGTATGTTTGTAAAATTTTAAAGATATTTTATGAGTCCTAGTGTTTGTAAATTAGTGTAAATATTTGTGATTTTTATGAGTTTTGTGAGATTTCTTTTACGAGTAATTGTGTATCTGAATGGGTTTTTTTTTGAGTATAAGTGGGTTAATGTAAGTTTTGTGAGAAGATGTTGTTAGTCTGTGAGTTTATCGTCAGTTATATAATAATTTTTGAGAAGATGTGAGTACTTGCTTTATTCTGAGTTTCTGTGAATATTTGTTTTTATTATGAGATCTTGTGAGTAATTATGAGTAACTGTTTATATATAAATAGTATATGTGTAATGTTGTTATTTGTTATATGCCTTAATGAGAGGGAATGAGAGACTGCGAAGGACGAAGGGATAATTGTTGACACTCACACTACCACACACACTCACACACACACACACACACACACAAGCCGCGCACACCACCAAAACTCGTGCTCTAATCTAATACTGGCAAGTAAATAAATTACCACCGCTGGAACTTGGACGCCGACAATTGAATTTGGAGCGGGGGAGGGAGGTGAGGGGGGAGGATGTTATATGCAGTAGTGATGGGCGGCCGAACGAAGCCTGGGTGGTGGTGGGTGTTGAGACAGGAATGGGGAGGAGGGGGAGAGGAGGGGTTATTGAGTGGTGGTGAAGGAGAGAGGAAAGGTAGGTGTGGGGGTGACAGGTAAGAAGAGGGGAGGGGGGGAGTGTGGTGTAAGGGGAGGAGAGGAGAGGAGGGTAGGGGTTGACGTTTGGTGGAGTGGTGGGAAGAGGTGGTGGGTGGAGGAGAGAAAGGAGGTTACCGGGAGTGTTTGTGTAAGAGATGGACGGCTGTTTGGGTAAGTGGAGATGGAAGGAAAGGGGAAGAGGAAAGGGAGGAAGGGGGGAAGGGGGGAGGAAGAAGAGGTCTTTAGGGGATGTGGAAGAAGTTAGGAGGAATTTAGAGTGTTAGCTAGTGTTGTGGCCAGGGATAAGAGAAGAGGCGACAGAGGGGGGAGAGAGGAGGGGGTTAGGAGAAGGAGAAGTGGCCGTTGTTATGGAAAAGGGGAGGGAAGGGGCGGATAGGGAAAGGGGAGGGTACGGGGTGAGGGGAGGAAGAGAGGGGTTGTGTGCGTGGACCAATGACAGGCCTGGGATCGTTCATGCATAGCGGACCTTCCTCAACAACAACCAATATCTTCTGTACCTTCATTTATCGATTATTGGACATTGTTTCCTCCCCATTTACTCCCCTCCTCCTCATCCTTTTCTTCCCACACACATCCCTTCACATCCTTAAATCCCCCCCCCCTTCTATGCATCCCTTCCTCCACCCCTTTCATATCCACCTCTCTCCCCTCCACCTCTACCCCTTCCTTATCCACCTCTCCTACCCCTCCACCCTCTACCTCTACTCTATCCATATCCACCTCTCCTCCTCCCCCTCTACCTTATCCACCTCCCCCTTTCCCTATCCATCTCCCCCTCACACCCCAACTCCCCTCAGTCCCCTAAATCCCCCCTAACCCCCCTATCCAAAACTATCATCCTCAATTACCTCAAACTTAAAAGGACCAACTTCCACATCTTCATCTAATTTAGTTACAGAACTTTATCTCAACTATCTCCCTAACACATCTCAGTACATCCCTTATCCCTTTAAAACACAACCCATTATCTCCCCTTAAAACACCTTATCCCCTTAAAACGTCTCTTTATCCCCTTAAAACACCCCTATCTCCTTAAAATACCTCCTTATCTCGATTAAAACACCTTATCCCCTTAAAACACCCCTTATCTCCCCTTAAAACACCCACTTGCCCTTTTAAAACACCCCTTACCCTTTTAAAACACCCCCTTACCCCCAACAAAACACCTTTACCCCCTAAAACACCCCTTTAATCCTCCTCCCTTTACACGAAAAGTCACTCCCGACTATAACGAAATCACTTTAGGCATCAACACCCTTTATCTTCCTCCATTGATAATTATTAACAGTTGCTGAACTTTGTTACCACCTCACACTCACCCCTTAAGACACACCCCTAGTACACCCTTTAAAACACCCCCTCCCCCTTTAATCATGCCTTTACAACGAAAAACCCCACCACGACGTTAACGAAATCATTTATAGCAGCCAGAAACAAAATATAGACTCCTCTGAACGCGGCCGCTGAGTTATCTGAAAACCATTTCCTCAACATCAGGCTCCGGGGGCCATAAGGAGGCTTCGGGCACCAGTTTGAAGGGCTGCACGGACCACAGTCTCCACCCACCACACACTATATGGATCACAGACGTGTGCTTTATCGGTGGGGATCTCGATGGTATGGCAGGTGGGTGGTATGGCATGGTGTTGGTCCGAGCGCTTCAGTTGACAGGCGGTCGGTGAGGCTTTGTGCCGCCATGTTTATGATTGGCCCACCGTTCATATTGTGTGGTCGGCGGCAACACTGTGCTAACCCAATACCCACTGTAAGGTAGAATTTTCCATTGAGTCCTCCCAGGAACCTCGACCATACAGATAGGACTCAGATAACACAGTATTACCACTTCAGAATTCAGTGCCAAAGTTGTAAGACAGTGGTATTCCACTCAGAGCTGTAAAGTCGATATTCCAATATGTTAACAGTAGGAATATCAGCCTTATGCCCACAGTAGTCTTAGTCAACTCTTACAAAGAATTCCACTATTGTCACTTCAGAATTCAGCACCTGGGGGGGAACACCGTGCTATCCCTTCGTTAGTAATAAGTTCTAATATCTTTGACAATCATGCTGGTGATTCACCCTTGGTTGCCTGGTGCTCTCACACACAACACAGTCAGGCAGGGACCTCGCAAAATTGTCACGTGCTAATTGGCAATTTACTTGTGTCCATATATGTGTGTGTGTGTGTGTGTGTCCGGGTGAGTGTGACTGGTGACGTGCAAGTCTGAGTACGAACTAATTTAAGGCCTTAAACCCAGACCCTAACCTAACCTAACCTAACCTAACCTAACCTAGCCTAGCCTAACCTAACCTACCCTCATCCTAGCCTCACTTAACCTAACTCAATCTAACCCGATTTAATCTATACTTGAAATAACTTAACCTAACTCTAACCTAGCCAGCCAGCCTTGCCTGCACTTGCCTTACCTAGCCAACCTAACTTAACCTAATTCAATTTAACCTAACTAACCTAACTTAACCAATCCCTTAAATAGCTTAACTAACTCTCACCCCAATATAATCTAACTTAACCAACTAATTAACTTTACTCCGCTTAAAAAATAACTCAACTGATGTTAACAAATCCTAACGAAGACTAATTTAACCTACACCTAACCAAACCTAATCTAACCTAACCTATTATACCTCTATCATAACCTAACCTAACCCAAAGTTAACTAACCCAACCTAAACCAACCATAACACAGCCTAACCTAACCTAACCCCATAACACTTAACTCAATCCATTATATTAACTTAAAGTTATAATTATATTATTATTATTATTATTATTATTATTATTATTAATACTATTATTATTACTGTTATAATTATTATTATTATAATTATTATTATTATTATTATCATCATCATTATTATTATTATTATTACTATTATTATTACTGTTATTATATTATTATTATTATTATTATTATTATTATTATTATTAATATATTATTATTATTATTATTATTATTATTATTATATAGTAATATTATTAATATTATTATTATTATTATTATTATTATTATTACTGTTATTATATATTAATAATTATTATTATTATTATTATTATTATTATTATTATTAATATTATTATAATTATTACTTATTATTATTATTAATTAATATTAATAATAATAATATTATTATTATTATTATAATATATTATTATTGTTATTTACATACACATATTATTATTATTATTATCAATATTATTATTATTATTATTATTATTATTATTATTATTATTATTATTATTATATTATAATTATAATAAACACAAACACACAACACACACACACACACAATAATAACAATAAAAAAATAAAAACACATAATAAATAAACATAAAACATAACACATTATTATTATTCACCCACAATACTCAATATCACTTACCATCATCTGTTACTATTATCAACATCACATATTATCACTACTAATATTGCTGTTACTGTAATCAATACTATCATTATTATTATTATTAAATTATTATTATTGTTATTATTATTTAATTATGTATTATAATCAACAATATCATACCATTATTACTATTATTATATTTATTATTATTATTATTATTATTGTTGTACTGTACAACATCGTTATTATTATTATTATTATTGTTACATATATTATTATTATTAACTTTTTGCTTACGTTTAATGTTATTAATATCATATGGCTGTACATACTTAACAGACATTATAATATGTACTACTGTCTTTATGATCACCTGAAGATGAGGCACCTATCCTAACCTAACCTAATCTTCACGTCTCTTTTTGTATTATCTATTCATGTATTCCACTAATTCTTCTTTCGTTCTTTTTCTACTTTCTATTTTTATTTTTCCTTCTTTCAATTTGCCAAATTTACTTATTTTAAATTATTCCTCGACCAATATGCTCGTAGTATCATTTCTTTCACAAATCAGTGCTCAGTATCAGACTTTATTCGACAATAAGCGTCCACTATCATTCACATGGCCAATAAGCGTCCAGTACCGTTCACATAGCCAATAAGCATTCAATACCATACATCTTCCACAATAAGCGTCAGTATCGTTTTTCCCTTTAACCAATAAGCGTCAATACAGTTCCCTTCATCCAATAAACAGTACCGTTTACCCAACCAATAGGCGTGGCATGCTTTTCCTCAACCAATACCAATCCAGGATCGAAAATTCTATCCATTAGGGGTCTAGAACCGTACAACCAATCAAACTTTGACCGTATCTCATGCCAATCAGATCATTTGGCCAACATAATTTTAACCAATCAAAGACCGGCACTGTCCTCCTGCCAAATAAGAGCCCTGATCAGTGCCCTTTACCTTAACCAATCAGAATCCAGTTCCAAGAGAACTAAAAAAAATACGCAAGAGGATTGATGAAAGAGAAGAAAAAAGAGGAAAAGAAAGAGATGATGAAACCAAACGGGATAACATAGAGACAATAAAACAGAAACGGATTATACAGGAGGAGAGTGTGTGTGTGTGTGTGGGTGTGTCTCTCAAGGGTCAGATCGTCACCCTGAGGTAATGAAGGAATACCGTCAGGGGGCAAAGAAACTGGTGAGCGTTGAAAAGAGCCAGCTACCTGGAGATCAGGTCACGTCGTGCTGGGTAATGAAGGAATGCCGGCTAGAATTGGTGCTGCCTTCAGAATGACTACAAAGGCCGACCTCCGGGCACCAGGTTTCACATGGTGAGCACGCCGGCTGGTAGGGTGATGGTGGTGAGGTGGGTGATGAGGATGGGTGAGGGGGTAATGAAGGGATGGTGTGGGAAAGTGAAGAGGGTGGTGAATGGTGAGGTGGTGGTGAGGATTGAGGATGGTGAGTGTTGAGGGTGATTGGGGATGGTGGTGGTAGTGAAGAGGTGGTGAAGATGTGGTGAGGAGGTGTGAAAGAGAGTGGTGAGATGATGAGGATGGTGAATGGTGATGGAGAATAGTGGTGAGTTAGGAAGGCGGTGAATATTGTTGTGGTGGTGAGTTGAGGATGGTGACAATAGTGATAGTGATGATGTCTCTATAAAATTACAATTTATAATTATTGTATTATTAGAGACAGGTTTCCCCCTCTCCTCTCTCTCTCATTTAAAACGAGAGAGAAAGGAACCCGGCAGCAACAGCCTCACCTCATTATTCCACTTCGATGGACAGTCACAGGCCGACTACTCCAGAGGTGGGTGGGCCTACCTCCCATGAAAAGTGGGAGGGAAGGAAATGGGAGAGGATGAAAGAGAATTGAAAATGAGGAAGAATAAAGTGGAAGAGCAGAGATTGAGGTAAAAAGAAGTGAGAATGAGGAAGAGTTAGGTGGGAAGGAAGAAGGAGCCTATCTCACCATGATGGAAGGAAAGGGAGTAGAAAAGGAAGCGGAGGAGGTGTGTGAGACTTAGCTACTTGAAGAGACATGTTGTGCTAAATGGCATTTTAGTGGTGGCAGAGTTGACAGGGTGGGGGTGGGGTGGGGATTGAAGTGGGAGGTAGAGTGAGGTAGGAAGGGGAAAGGTCTGAACAGGATGGGATGGAGTTGAAGGGGATGGGGTGGGATGGGGGTTGGAATCATGGAGAGGTAGTTGAAGGGAAGAGGATGAGATGATAACTATAAACATCTTAACATGTGGTTGGCAGTGGTGAAAGTGAAGAACGGCCCTGTAGGTGATGACTTCTTGATGTAGGTCATGACTTAATAGGCCTTTAACGTGATGATGAAGAAATAAATAGGCCTAATTAATATGGTTTTTAAATACTGATGACTTGTGACTACAATAGCCTATGAAAATCGAAAAAGTCATAATAAATGTCTTTTAAACACTAAATATCATTGTACTAATTAAAAGACTACCAACAAATTTGATCTATATAGGATTAATTACCCATTTATCTCAATATAAAATATATTTAAATTTGATTGATTTAAATTATATTATTATTGAAAATCCTATTATTTTAGTTAATTTTAAAATTTAATTCACTTCAATAACAATTTGTATTTTTATTTAAGATTTATAAGACGAACAGATATAATAATAAATACATAAATAATAATAATAAAATAATAATAAATAATAAAAATAATAAATAATAACTAACAAAAACAACAACAACAACAACAACAACAACCAACAATAATAATAATAATAATAATAATAATAATAATAATAATAATAATAATAATAATAATAATAAAAAATAGAACCAACAAAGACAATAATAAATTTAAAACTTTAATTAATTCAAAAATATTTCCCAATTGCAACTCTCTCCTAGATATTAACATCCGGCTAAACTCATTTTCTCAAACTTTTTCACTTCATTCCCCCACGAAGAACTCTCCACCTGGCCCCCTTCAGTTTCTCTCAAACCCCTCACAAATAATGATGAAAATAAACTGTTTTGGTTCTCTTCCTTTTACTTTAATGTTTTCAATCATCAAACAGAATGCATATTTGTTTCAGTTCAATGAGATGGATGACATTGTTTTCTTTCAACTGATTCGAGGTTGAGTCACTGATAAAAACATCTCATGTCAGGTCCCATGTAACCGTTTGGGCTTTCTTCTCTATTTGAAGAAGGAGGAAAATCAGATTCACATAAATAAGTAGTAAAATATGAAGGACTCGAAGTGCGATCTCACTATCTTTGGATATGACTGATACATTGAGCACCAGAATACAATCAGAGATTTTCTTCATAGGGAGTCTCTGGCAGCAGAATCGTTCTGAGATAAGGAATTCGTCTGAACAGGAACTAGCATCGTGCAATCTGAGCGAATCCGTTGGAAATAAAAACTAGCTGCTGCACATACTGTGTAAACTGTACCGTATGGGTATTATGATTACCCACAATGACAAAAAAATTTCTCCCTAACAAGACAAAGTAACAAAAAAGTTGAATCAGAGTTTCCTATTTCCTCAAAATCTTGCCGTGACCCCATTGGGTTTGAAACACTGGGCTAGAGACCGTCATCAGTGTGAGTGTGTGTATTATTGTGTGTGTGTGTGTGTGTAAAAAAAGCTAAATCCACCGATAAAACAATCATGGTGACATCACACATTCTGATTACAGATTGAGTTAAATTACAGAGGTTTATTTATCACATTTACACTGATTTATAACATTACAATCAATAAAATTATACAGGAAACAAAACACCCAACAAACAACAAAAAAAAAACAAAACACAAAAAAAATATATAATATATATATATATATATATATATATATATATATATATATATATATAGGGGAAAATGGACAGGAAGTACACATCAGGAACCCCCACAACCACCCACCCCCCCCCCCCCACCCACCCCCAACCCCACCCCACCACCCCCACCCCAACACCCCCCCCCCCCCCCACCCCCCCAAAAAAAACACCACCCAAAATGTCAGGTTCTACCCGACGCCAACCATCAATCCCAACGTCCTCACCAAAATTACAGTAGAGGATGGCCAGGACTCTGGACACACTAATCCATGGCCCCCCCACAGACTCATCTCCGTGTTTGTGACGTTGTGCAGGATCTCACCCCAAACGATTTTGTTATTATGAATTAGATTGTGACAATGTGTGATGTAGGGGTGGGGTTGTGGCTCAGTGTGTGTCTTGTGGTTTGTGTTATTCACCTCAACATCCCTCCCCTCTTTATTCTTCTGTTCTTTATCATTTCTTCTCTTCCATTCCCTTTCCATTATTCTTAATCATCCTCCACTTCCTCAACTCTCTTCTATCTCCTTATTTCTCTCTTTCAACGATCTCCACCATCCTTCTCGCATTTCTTCCTCTTTTATCTTTCTCTTCCCTTCTTAATCCCCCCTCTCTCTCTCTCTCTCTCTCTCTCTCTCTCTCTCTCTCTCTCCATTGCTGACATTAAATCAACCAGCTATATACAATGATCCGCTGTTACGAAACATTTCAATAGGAGCAACTCTGTGGAAGCAACTCAATAAAACAACTCTAAAACAACTCAATTAAACAACTCAGTTTTAACAACCCAGAGGAAACTTAACTCAGCAGAAAGAAACTCAGTTAAATGACTCGAGTGAGCAATTCAGCGAAGCATCTCAGTGAAACAACTCGGCGAAGCATCTCAGAGTGATAGCTCAGTGAAAGACCTCAAACCAGCGACAAAACGAAAATCAGTAAAACAGTTCAGTCAAAAACAACTCATTTGAAACAACTCCAGTGAAACAACCTCTGGCCAAAACAACTCAGTGAGCAACTAAGTGGAAGCAACTCAATGAAGTATCTACTACAGGGAGGAACAACTCTACTAGAGGACTTTGAACGAGAGTGTAAACATTGGTGGCAAAGGTCCAGATTTTACTCTAGGTCAGACCCACTAAATCAGGTCTTGTGCCGTCGATCAACAGAAGGACGACGGACTGACAAGGCCTTCCTGGTAACCGTCTGTCTGTCTAACTGGAGAAAGGATAAGAAGAGAGAGAGAAGAGAGAAAAGAAACAAGGGAGGAAGGAACCGAGGAGAATAAAGAAAGGAACAGGGGTGGGTGAAAGAAAAATAAGGAGAAAGGGAGAATTCAGGAAAAAAGAATAAAGAGAGGAGGAGGGAAAGCAAGAAGCAGGAGGAAAGAAGAATGGGAAAGAAGAAAGGAATCGAAGGGGGAAGTAAAAATGATTGGAAAAGGAAGTAGAGAATTGAGGAGAGTCAGGAAAAAAAAGGGAGGAGGGAGGGTAGGGAAAAGAGGGGGAAGGGAGGGAGGGTAGGAAGAAGGGAAGGGAGGAGGGTAGGAGAGAAAAAGTGAGGGTGGAAAGGGGAGAATTGAAAAGGAAGGAGAAGAATTGAGAAGGACACAAATGTACTCCTGCACACTGAAAAATGGCAACACTGCTACCTATTTAAAACGATTGGTTGTCAGAAATTGATCATTGTTGATGATAGTGATGATGATATTTGGAAATTGGTAGTCTAATGATGTTTAATTTGGTGTTAATTTAGAATTTTGATGATGGTGTTGATGATGATGATGGTGGTGGTGATGATGATGATGATGATGATGATGATGATGGTGATGATGATGATGATGATGGTGCGATGATATTGATGTTGGTGGTGATGATGATGATGATGATGATGATGGTGATGATGATGATGATGATGATGGTTGGTGATGATGGGGGTGATGGTGGTGATGATGATGATGGTGATGATGGGGTGGTGATGATGATGATGGTGATGATGATGTGATGATGATGATGATGATGATGATGATGGTGATGATGGTGATGATGATGATGATGATGACAAACCTTACATTTCATATCTGACAGTATTATTATTATTCACTGGTAATTAGACTAACCAACCTCTTGGTACGATGATATTGTACTCGAGGTGTTGAATAATGTCGCTAACAGAGAGAGAGTCAACACGCTACCAAGAATGATCTTCTCCAGTCACAATTATCACCTGGAGAATTAGCAACACTGAGAAGGAAGCCATTGTCAGCACCACCTCAGCACGTGTGGGATGGGGTGTGGACAGAACCGCTGGACACTGGGATCCATCGTGATTGGCCGGGCAGCAGACGAACGACACAACACTCAGTGAAGGTCAAAGTCACTGAGAGGAGAATCAAACACTCATTGGCCAAGACCGCTGGACAGTGTGATAAGCCCTCTGGTAGTTGGTCAGCGATCATTAGACGGACACTCTACTGGCCGAAGGAAATTAGGGCAAATAAGGACAACTGTAAAATACACAATCCGTATTTATTTACACTAATGCAAAAAATTAAATAAAATAAACACAACAAAGCCTAAATAACAAATTTATTATTTAATTTAGTCAAACAAGAACCCGATAAAACATCTCAAAATCTCACTCCCAAGAAATAAGAGACAGTTCACCGCCATAAATCAAATATTTGCTGAGGAAACCTGTTGCAAGTTGGTTGAGAGGATGAAAGGTTGGTTGGAAGGATGAGTTGGTTGTATGAGTTGGTTGTATGAGTTAGTTGTAGGAGTTAGTTGTAGGTTGGTTGTATGAGTTGGTTGTACGAGTTGGTTGTATGTTGTTTTCTGTGGGTTAATGATATTTACAATTCAATTTCAATGTTGTATTTCTGATGGAACCTTATTACCGGTTGTGGTTGTACAGTATTATGGTTGTTGTTGTTGTGGTTGTGGACATGTTTCCCTTTGATGTTGCTGTGATGATGACTTTCGCAGATGTTATTGTCGTTATTATTATTGTTGGTGTTGTGGTGGTGTAGATTAGTGGAATCATGATGTACTTATTACTGTAATTGTTGTATGTATTATTTTGAGAAAAAATAATAAAAAACATGTGCAGTTAAGATCGAGTCTTGGTTATTATCGACTTACTATCGTTTGTTCTGTATAATGATCGTAAAGCATTATCACCTCCTCACCTCAAGGTTAACTACCGCACAAACCTCTGAGAACTCCGGCCGAGAATGGTACGGAGAGCTTCATTGCCAATTATCACATAATCAGTCTTGAAATGAGCTTCTGCACCAGCATCCGAGTGTTGTCAACAACTGGCAACACGACACCACCAGGTCACCCTCCCCTCTCCTCCTCCCCACCGCTCCATATTAAATTGTCACCTTATCATCATCATTATCATTGTCGTCGTTATAATCGATTGCTATTATTATTACTATTGTCACTACCATTAATGCTTTTATCATTATTATTGTTCTTGCCAACATCATTACTGCTCTGGTCATCATCATTATTATATATATTATAAGCAATAATAAATCACCATCATCATCACACCATCATTATTACTGAACTGCAGTTATCACCATCATCATAATCACCGTCTGGTCAAGTCAAACACTGTTATCACTATCATACCCATTATGATTATCATCACCATGGTCATCACTATCACAGTTATCATCATACGATCAATACTATCACGCATATCACCAATCATCATATCTACCATTATCACGATTATCATCACCAAGGTCATCACAATCACCGTATCACGGTTATCATCACCATGGTCACACACCATCACCTGCCATTATAACTACTTATCATCACCATGGTCATCACTATCACCATAAGTATCACGGTTATCACCAAGGTCATCCTCACCCTGCCATTATCACAGCGGTTGTATCACCAAAGGTCATCACTATCACCTGCCATTATCACCGGTTAACATCACCAAGGTCATCACCATTATCACAGTTATCATCACCAAGGTCATCACTATCACCTGCCATTATCACAGTTATCATCACCATGATACATCACTATCACCTGCCATTATAACGGTTATCATCACCATGGTCATCACTATCACCTACCATTATCACGGTTATCATCACCATGGTCATCTATCTCACCATTATCACGCTTATCATCACCATGGTCATCACTAATCTCTGCATTATCGCAGTTATCACCGTGGTCCTATCACCTGCCGTTATCACGGTTATCATCACCAAGGTCATCACTATCACCTGCCGTGTCAGGTTATCATCACCAAGGTCATCACTATCACCTACCATTATCACGGTTATATCACCATAGTCATCACTATCACCACCATTATCACGATTTATCATCACAAAGGTCATCACCTCACTGCCATTATCACATTATCATCACCATGGTCATCACTATCTACCTGCGCCATTATCGTTATATCACCATGGTCATCACTATCACCTGCCATTATCACGGTTATGTCACCATGGTCATCCTATCACCTGCCATTATCACAGTTATCATCTCATGGTCATCACTATCTACCATTATCACGGTTATCATCATGGTCATCACTATCACAGCAATACGTAACTAG
>NW_024727932.1:0-18597 GCF_018991925.1 Homarus americanus | reverse complement strand
CTGATCGCGTATAACAAAATTCCCCTGGTTCGAGTATGACAAAGTCCCCTGATTAATTTTTAAAAAGTCCCCTGGCTGAGTATAACAAAGTTCCCTGATCGAGCATAACAAAGTCCCCATATCGAGTATAACAAAATTCCCTGATCGATTATATCAAAGTCCCTTGGTCGAGTATAGCAAAGGGCCCTGATCGAGTAAGACAAAGTCCCCTGATCGAGTATAACAAATTCCTCTTATCGAGTATAACAAAGTCCCCTTATCGAGTATAACAAAGTCCCCTGATCGAGGATAACCTTAGCCCCTCATCGAGTATAACAAAGACCCATGATTAAGTATAACAAAGTCCCCTGATCGAGTATAACAAATTCCTCTGGTTGAGTATAACAAAGTCCCCTGATCGAGTATAACATATCCCCTGATCGAGTATAACAAAATTCCCTGATCGAGTATGACAAAGTCCCCTGATTAATTTTAAAAAAGTCCCCTGGTTGAGTATAACAAAGTTCCCTAATCGAGTATAACAAAGTCCCCTGGTCGAGTATAACAAAGCCTTCTCATCGAGTATAACAAAGGCCCCAAATCGAGTATATCAAAGTCCACTGATCGAGAATAACATATCCCCTGATCGAGTATAACAAAGTCTCCAGGCCCAGTATAACAAATTCCCCAGATCGAGCATATCAAAGTCCCCTGGTCGAGTATAGGAAAGGGCCCTGATCGAGTATGACAAAGTCCCCTAATCGAGTATAACAAAGTCCCCTTATCGAGTATAACAAAGTCCCCTGATCGAGTATAACAAAGGCCCCTGATCGAGTATAACAAAGTCCCCTGATCGAGTATAACAAAGTCCCCTGGTCGAGTATAACAAAGCCCCCTCATCGAGTATAACAAAGTCCTCTGGTCAAGTATAAAAAAGTCCCCTGATCGAGTATAACATATCCCTGATCGAGTATAACAAAGTCTCCAGGCCCAGTATAACAAATTCCCCAGATCGAGCATAACAAAGTCCCTTGATCGATTATAACAAAGTCACCCAGACCGAGTATAACAAAGGCCTCTGGTCGAGTATAACAAAGTCCCCTGGTCGAGAATAACAAAGTCCCCTGATCGTAATATAACAAAGCCCCCTGGACGAGTATAACAAAGTCCTCTGGTCCAGTATAACCAAGTCCCCTGATCGAGTATAACATATCCCCTGATCGAGTATAACAAAGTGTTCTGATTGAGAATAACAAATTCCCTGATCGAGTATAAAAAAGTCCCCTGATCACATATAACAATGTCCCCTGGTCGAGTATAACAAAGTCCCCTGGTCGAGTATAACAAAGGCCCCTCATTGAGTATAACAAAGTCCATTGGTCAAGTATAAAAAAGTCCACTGGTCGAGTATAACAAAGTCCCCTGATCGAGTATAACAAAGTCCTCTGGTCGAGTATAAAAAAGTCCCCTGATGGAGTATAACAAAGTCCCCTCATCGAGTATAGCTAAGTCCCCAGATCGAGTATAACAAAGGCCCCTCATCGAGTATAACAAAGTCCATTGGTCAAGTATAAAAAAGTCCCCTGGTCGAGTATAACAAAGTCCCCTGATAGAGTATAACAAAGTCCCCTGGTCGAGTATAGCAAAGTCCCCTCATCGAGTATAACAAAGCCTCCACATCGAGTATAACAAAGTCCCCTGATCGAGTATAACACAGCCCCCTGCTCGAGTATAAGAAAGTCCCCTGATCGAGTACAACAAAGTCCCTTGATCTAGTATAACAAAGGCCCCTGATCGAGTATAACAAAGGCCCCTCATCGATTATAACAAAGTTCCCTGATCGAGTATAACAAACCCGCCGAATCGAGGATATCAAAGTACCCAAGTCGAATAAAACAAAGTCCCCTGTTCGAGTCTAACAAAATCCGGTGATCGAGTATAACAAAGGCCCCTGGTCGAGTATAACAAAGTCCCCTGATCGAGTATAACAAAGCCCCCTGGTCGAGTATAACAAAGTTCCCTGATCGAGTATAACAAAGGCCCTGATCGAGTATAACAAAGTCCCCTGATCGAGTATAAAAAAGTCCCCTGGCCCGGTATAACAAAGTCCCCATATCGAGCATAACAAAGTACCCTGTACGATTATAACAAAGTCCCCTGGTCGAGTATAGCGAAGGGCCCTGATCGAGTAAGACAAAGTCCTCTGATCGAGTATAACAAAGTCCCCTGATCGAGTATAAAAAAGCCCCCTAGACGAGTATAACAAAGTCCCCTGATCGAGTATAACAAAGTCCACTGATTGAGTATATAAAAGTCCCCTGGCCCAGTATAACAAAGTCCTCTGGTCGAGTATAGCAAAGTCCCCTGATCGAGAAAAACAAAGCGTCCTCATCGAGTATAACAAAGTCCCCTAATCGAGTATAACAAAGACCCCTCATCGAGTATAACAAAGTTCATTGGTCAAGTATAAAAATGTTCCCTGGTCGACTATAACAAATTCCCCTGTTCGAGTATAACAAAGTCCCCTGGTCGAGTATAGCAAAGTCCCCTGATCGAATAAGACAAAGCCTCCTGTTCGAGTATAACAAAGTCCCCTAATCGAGTATAACAAAGCCCCCTGCTCGAGTATAAAAAAGTCCCTAATCGAGTATAACAAAGGCCCCTGTTCGAGTATAACAAAGTCCCCTGATCGAGTGTAACAAAAGTCCCCTAATCGAGTATAACAAAGTCCCCTAATCGAGTATAAAAATGTCCACTGGTCCATTGTAACAAAGCCCCCTGATCGAGTATAAAAAAGCCCCCTTGCCCAGAATAAAAAAGTCCCTAGATCGAGCATACCAAAGACCCCTCATCGATTATAACAAAGTCCCCCGGTCGAGTATAGCAAAGGGCCCTGCTCGAGTAAGACAAAGTCCCCTGATCGAGTATAACAAAGTCCCCTGATCGAGTCTTACATATCCCCTGATCGAATATATCAAAGTCCCTGGTGGAGTATAACAAAGTCCACTGATCGAGTATCACAAAGTCTCCTGGTCGAGTATATCAAAGTTTTCTAATCGAGTATAAAAAGGCCCCTCGTCGAGAATAACAAAGTCCCCGGATCGAGTGTAACATATCACCTGATCGAGTATAACAAAGTCTTCCGGTCGAGAATAACATAGTCCCCTGATCGAGTAAGACAAATTCCCCTGATCAAGTACAAAAAAGTCCCCTGGTCGAGTATAACAAAGTCCCTTAATCGAGTATAACAAAGTCCCCTGATCGAGTATAACATATCTCCTGATTGAGTATCACAAAGTCCTCTGGTCGAGTATAAAGAAGTCCCCTGATCGAGTATAACAAAATCCCCTGGTCGAGTATAACAAAGTCCCCTCATCGAGTATAACAAAGTCCATTGGTCAAGTATAAAAAAGATCCCTGGTCGAGTATAACAAAGTCCCTTGATCGAGTATAACAATGTCCCCTGTTCGAGTATAACAAAGTCCCATGATCGATTATAACAAAGTCCCCTAGTATAGCAAAGTCCCCTGGTCCAGTATAACAAAGTCCCCTGATCGAGTATAACATATCCCCTGATCGAGTATTACAAAGTCTCCTGGCCCAGTATAACAAAGTCCCCAGATCGAGCGTAACAAAGTCCCCTGATCGATTATAACAAAGTCCCCAAGTCGAGTATATCAAAGGCCCTGATCGAATGAGACAAAGTCCCCTGATCGAGTATAACAAAGTCCCCTGATCGAGTATAACAAAGCCCCCTGGACGAGTATAACAAAGATCCCTGATCGTGTATAACAAAGTCCCCTGATCGAGTATCACAAAAGCCCCTAATCGAGTTTAACAAAGTCTCCTGATCGCGTATAACAAAGTCCCCTGATCGAGTATAACAAAGGCCTCTGGTCGAGTATAACAAAGTCCCCTTATCGAGTGTAACAAAAGTCCCCTGATCAAGTATAACAAAGTCCCCTGATCGAGTATAAAAATGTCCCCTGGTCCACTGTAACAAAGTCCCCTGATCGAGTATAAAAAAGTTCCTTGGCCCAGTATAACAAAGTTCCTAGATCAAGCATACCAAATTTCCCTGATCGAGTATAGCAAAGTCCCCTGATCGAGTATAACAAAGCCCCCTAGACGAGTATAACAAAGTTCTCTCATCTAGTATAACAAAGTCCCATCATCGAGTATAACAAAGCCCCCTGGATGAGAATAACAAAGTTCACTGATCGAGTATAACAAAGTCCCCTGAACGAGTATAACAAAGTCCCCTGCTCCAGTATAACAAAGACCCCTGATCGAGTATAACATATCCCCTGATCGAGTATAACAACGTCTCCTGGCCCAGTTTAACAAATTCCCCAGATCGAGCATAACAAAGTCCCCTAATCGATTATAACAAAGTCCCCTGGTCGAGTATAACAAAGGTTCCTCATCAAGTAAGACAAAGTCCCCTCATCGAGTATAACAAAGTCCTCTGATGCTAGTATAACAAAGCCCCCTGGACGAGTATAACAAAGTTCCCTGAACCGAGTATAACAAAGTCCCCTGATCGAGTATAACATATCCCCTGATCGAGTATAACAAGTCCCTGGTGGAGTATAAGAAAGTCCCCTGGTCGAGTATAACAAAGTTTTCTAATCGAGAATAACACAGGCCCCTGGTCGAGTATAACAAAGTCCTCTGATCAAGTATAACAAAGTCCCCTGATCGAGTATAACAAAGTCCCTTAATCAAGTATAACAAAGTCCCCTGATCGAGTATAACAAAGTCCCCTGATCGAGTATAACATATCCCCTGATCGATTATAACAAAGTCCCCTGGTCGAGTATAACAAAGTCCCCTGTTCGAGTCTAACATTAAATCCCCTGATCTAGTATAACAAAAGTCCAGTGATCGAGTATAACAAAGTCCCCTGATCGAGTATAAAAAAGTCCCCTGGCCCGGTATAACAAAGTCCCCATATCGAGCATAACAAAGTACCCTGATCGATTATAATAAAGTCCCCTGGTCGAGTATAGCAAAGGGCCCTGATCGAGTAAGACAAAGTCCTCTGATCGAGTAAAACAAAGTCCCCTGATCGAGTATAAAAAAGCCCCCTAGACGAGTATAGCAAAGTCCCCTGATCGAGTACAACAAAGTCCGCTGATTGAGTATAAAAAAGTCCCCTGGCCCAGTATAACAAAGTCCCCTGGTCGAGTATAGCAAAGTCCCCTGATCGAGAAAAACAAAGCGTCCTCATCGAGTATAACAAAGTTGCCTTATCGAGTATAACAAAGACCCCTCATCGAGTATAACAAAGTTCATTGGTCAAGTATAAAAATGTTCCCTGGTCGACTATAACAAATTCCCCTGTTCGAGTATAACAAAGTCCCCTGGTCGAGTATAGCAAAGTCCCCTGATCGAATAAGACAAAGCCTCCTGATCGAGTATAACAAAGTCCCCTCATCGAGTATAACAAAGCCCCCTGCTCGAGTATAAAAAAGTCCCTAATCGAGTATAACAAAGGCCCCTGTTCGAGTATAACAAAGTCCCCTGATCGAGTGCAACATAAGTCCCCTAATCGAGTATAACAAAGTCCCCTAATCGAGTATAAAAATGTCCTCTGGTCCATTGTAACAAAGCCCCCTGATCGAGTATAAAAAAGCCCCCTTGCCCAGAATAAAAAAGTCCCGAGATCGAGCATACCAAAGACCCCTCATCGATTATAACAAAGTCCCCCGGTCGAGTATAGCAAAGGGCCCTGCTCGAGTAAGACAAAGTCCCCTGATCGAGTATAACAAAGTCCCCTGATCGAGTATTACATATCCCCTGATCGAATATAACAAAGTCCCTGATGGAGTATAACAAAGTTCACTGATCGAGTATCACAAAGTCTCCTGGTCGAGTATAACAAAGTTTTCTAATCGAGTATAAAAAGGCCCCTCGTCGAGAATAACAAAGTCCCCGGATCGAGTGTAACATATCACCTGATCGAGTATAACAAAGTCTTCCGGTCGAGTATAACAAAGTCCCCTGATCGAGTATAACAAAGACCCCTCATCGAGTATAGCAAAGTCCGTTGGTCAAATATAGTAAAGTCCACTCATCGAGTATAACAAAGTCCCCCGATCGAGTATAACAAAGGCCTCTGGTCGAGTAAGACAAATTCCCCTGATCAAGTATAAAAAAGTCCCCTGGTCGAGTATAGCAAAGTCCCCTGGTCGAGTATAGCAAAGTCCCCTGATCGAGTATAACAAAGTCCCCTGGTTGAGTATAACAAAGTCCCCTGATCGAGTATAACATATCTCCTGATTGAGTATAACAAAGTCCTCTGGTCGAGTATAAAGAAGTCCCTGATCGAGTATAACAAAATCCCCTGATCGAGTATAACAAAAGTCCCCTCATCGAGTATAACAAAGTCCATTAGTCAAGTATAAAAAAGATCCCTGGTCGAGTATAACAAAGTCCCTTGATCGAGTATAACAATGTCCCCTGGTCGAGTATAGCAAAGTCCCTGATCGAGTATAACAAAGCCTCCTGATCGGTATAACACAGTCCCTGATCGAGTATAACAAACTCCTGATCGAGTATAACAAAGGCTTTGATCGAGTATAACAAAGCCCCCTGATCGAGTATAACAAAGTCCCTGATCGAGTATCACAGCTCCCTGCTCGAGTATAACAAAGGCCCTAATCGAGGTCAAAAAAGGCCTCTAATCGAGTATAACAAAGTCCCCTGATCTAGTATAACAAAGGCCCCTAATCGAGTATAACAAAGGCCCCTCATCGAGTATAAGAAAGTCCCCTGATCGAGTATAACAAAGCCGCATTATCGAGTATAACAAAGTCCCATTGTCGAGTATAACATATCCCCTGATCGAGTATAACAAAGTCCCTGGTGGAGTATAACAAAGTCCCCTGGTCGAGTATAACAAAGTTTTCTAATCGAGCATAACAAAGGCCCCTTGTCGAGTATAACAAAGTCCTCTGATCAAGTAAAACAAAGTCCCCTGATCGGGTATAACAGAGTCTCCTAATCAAGAATAACAAAGTCCCCTGATCGAGTATAGCAAAGTCCTCTGTTCGAGTATAACATATCCCCTGATCGAGTATAACAAAGTCCTCTGGTCGAATATGACAAAGTCCCCTGATCGAGTACAACAAAGTCCCCTGGTCGAGTATAACAAAGTCCCCTGATCGAGTATAACAAAGACCCCTCGTCGAGTATAGCAAAGTCCATTGGTCAAATATAGGAAAGTCCACTGATCGAGTATGACAAAGTCTCCTGATCAAGTATAAAAAGTCCCCTGGTCGAGTAAAACAAAACCCCCTCATCAAGTATAACAAAGGCCCCTAATCGAGTATAACAAAGTCCCCTGATTGAGTATAACAAAGTCCCCTGATCGAGTATAACAAAGTCCTCTGGTTGAGTATAAAAAAGTCCCCTGATCGCGTATAACAAAGTCCCCTGGTCGTGTATAACAAAATCTCCTGATCGAATATAACAAAGTCCCCTCTACCGAGTATAACAAAGTCCCTTGATCGAGTATAACATATACCTGATCAAGTATAACAAAGGCCCTGGTGGAGTATAACAAAGTCCCCTGGTCGAGTATAACAAAGTTTTCTAATCGAGCATAACAAAGGCCCCTGGTCAAGTATATCAAAGTCCTCTGATCAAGTATAACAAAGTCCCCTAATCGAGTATAACAAAGTCCCCTAATCAAATATAACAATGTCCCCTGATCGAGTATAACAAAGTCCCCTGATCAAGCATAACATGTCCCCTGATCGAGTATAACAAAGTCCCCTGATCGAGCATAACAAAGTCCCCTGGTCGAGTATAATCAAAACCCCCTCATCAAATATAACAAAGGCCCCAAATCGAGTATAACAAAGTCACCTATATGAGTATAACAAAGTCCTCTGGTTGAGTGTAACAAAGTCCCCTGATCGAGTATAACATATCCCCTGATCGAGTATAACAAAGTCCTCTGGTCGAGTATAAAAATGTCCCCTGATCGCGTATAACAAAGTCTCCTGGTCGTGTATAACAAAGTACCCTGATCGAGTATAACAAAGGCCCCTCATTGAGTAGAACAAAGTCCATTGGTCAAGTATAAAAAAGTCCCCTGGTTCGAGTATAACAAAGTCCCCTAATCGAATATAACAAAGTCCTCTGGTCGAGTATCAAAAAGTCCCCTGATCGAGTATAACAAAGTCCCCTGCTCGAGTATAACAAAGTCCCCTGATCGAGTATAACAAAGTCCCCTAATCGAATATAACAAAGTCCTCTGGTCAAGTTTAAAAAAGTCCCCTGGTCGAGTATAACAAAGTTCCCGGTTCGTTTATAACAAAGTCCCCTGATCGAGTGCAACATAAGTCCCCTAATCGAGTATAACAAAGTCCCCTAATCGAGTATAAAAATGTCCTCTGGTCCATTGTAACAAAGCCCCCTGATCGAGTATAAAAAAGCCCCCTTGCCCAGAATAAAAAAGTCCCTAGATCGAGCATACCAAAGACCCCTCATCGATTATAACAAAGTCCCCCGGTCGAGTATAGCAAAGGGCCCTGCTCGAGTAAGACAAAGTCCCCTGATCGAGTATAACAAAGTCCCCTGATCGAGTATTACATATCCCCTGATCGAATATAACAAAGTCCCTGATGGAGTATAACAAAGTTCACTGATCGAGTATCACAAAGTCTCCTGGTCGAGTATAACAAAGTTTTCTAATCGAGTATAAAAAGGCCCCTCGTCGAGAATAACAAAGTCCCCGAATCGAGTGTAACATATCACCTGATCGAGTATAACAAAGTCTTCCGGTCGAGTATAACAAAGTCCCCTGATCGAGTATAACAAAGACCCCTCATCGAGTATAGCAAAGTCCGTTGGTCAAATATAGTAAAGTCCACTCATCGAGTATAACAAAGTCCCCCGATCGAGTATAACAAAGGCCTCTGGTCGAGAAAGACAAATTCCCCTGATCAAGTATAAAAAAGTCCCCTGGTCGAGTATAGCAAAGTCCCCTGGTCGAGTATAGCAAAGTCCCCTGATCGAGTATAACAAAGTCCCCTGGTTGAGTATAACAAAGTCCCCTGATCGAGTATAACATATCTCCTGATTGAGTATAACAAAGTCCTCTGGTCGAGTATAAAGAAGTCCCCTGATCGAGTATAACAAAATCCCCTGGTCGAGTATAACAAAGTCCCCTCATCGAGTATAACAAAGTCCATTAGTCAAGTATAAAAAAGATCCCTGGTCGAGTATAACAAAGTCCCTTGATCGAGTATAACAATGTCCCCTGGTCGAGTATAGCAAAGTCCCCTGATCGAGTATAACAAAGCCTCCTGATCGAGTATAACACAGTCCCCTGATCGAGTATAACAAACTCCTTTGATCGAGTATAACAAAGGCTTTTGATCGAGTATAACAAAGCCCCCTGATCGAGTATAACAAAGTCCCCTGATCGAGTATAACAAAATCCCATTATCGAGTACAACAAAGTCCCCTGGTCGAGTATAACAAAGTTCCCTTATCGAGTATAACAAAGTTCCCTTATCGAGTATAACAAAGTCCCTGGACGAGTATAACAAAGTTCCCTAAGAGAGTATAACAAAGTCCCCTGGTCGACTATAGCAAAGTCCCCTGGTCGAGTATAACAAAGGCCCCTCATCGAGTATAACAAAGTCCATTTGTCAAGTATAAAAAAGTTCACTGGTCGAGTATAACAAAGTCCCCTAATCAAGTATACCAAAGTCTCCTTTTCGAGTATAGCAAAGTCCCCTGATGGAGTATAAAAAAGCCTCCTGATCGAGTATAACAAAGTCCCCTAATCGAGTATAACAAAGCCCCCTGCTCAAGTATAACGAAGTCCCCTGGTCGAGTATAGCAAAGTCCCCTCATCGAGTATAACAAAGCCTCCTCATCGAGTATAACAAAGTCCCCTGATCGAGTATCACAAAGCTCCCTGCTCGAGTATAACAAAGGCCCCTAATCGAGTCCAAAAAAGGCCTCTAATCGAGTATAACAAAGTCCCCTGATCTAGTATAACAAAGGCCCCTAATCGAGTATAACAAAGGCCCCTCATCGAGTATAAGAAAGTCCCCTGATCGAGTATAACAAAGCCGCATTATCGAGTATAACAAAGTCCCATTGTCGAGTATAACATATCCCCTGATTGAGTATAACAAAGTCCCTGGTGGAGTATAACAAAGTCCCCTGGTCGAGTATAACAAAGTTTTCTAATCGAGCATAACAAAGGCCCCTTGTCGAGTATAACAAAGTCCTCTGATCAAGTAAAACAAAGTCCCCTGATCGGGTATAACAGAGTCTCCTAATCAAGAATAACAAAGTCCCCTGATCGAGTATAGCAAAGTCCTCTGTTCGAGTATAACATATCCCCTGATCGAGTATAACAAAGTCCTCTGGTCGAATATGAGAAAGTCCCCTGATCGAGTACAACAAAGTCCCCTGGTCGAGTATAACAAAGTCCCCTGATCGAGTATAACAAAGACCCCTCGTCGAGTATAGCAAAGTCCATTGGTCAAATATAGGAAAGTCCACTGATCGAGTATGACAAAGTCTCCTGATCAAGTATAAAAAGTCCCCTGGTCGAGTAAAACAAAACCCCCTCATCAAGTATAACAAAGGCCCCTAATCGAGTATAACAAAGTCCCCTGATTGAGTATAACAAAGTCCCCTGATCGAGTATAACAAAGTCCTCTGGTTGAGTATAAAAAAGTCCCCTGATCGCGTATAACAAAGTCCCCTGGTCGTGTATAACAAAATCTCCTGATCGAATATAACAAAGTCCCCTCTACCGAGTATAACAAAGTCCCTTGATCGAGTATAACATATACCCTGATCAAGTATAACAAAGGCCCTGGTGGAGTATAACAAAGTCCCCTGGTCGAGTATAACAAAGTTTTCTAATCGAGCATAACAAAGGCCCCTGGTCAAGTATATCAAAGTCCTCTGATCAAGTATAACAAAGTCCCCTAATCGAGTATAACAAAGTCCCCTAATCAAATATAACAATGTCCCCTGATCGAGTATATCAAAGTCCCCTGATCAAGCATAACATGTCCCCTGATCGAGTATAACAAAGTCCCCTGATCGAGCATAACAAAGTCCCCTGGTCGAGTATAATCAAAACCCCCTCATCAAATATAACAAAGGCCCCAAATCGAGTATAACAAAGTCACCTATATGAGTATAACAAAGTCCTCTGGTTGAGTGTAACAAAGTCCCCTGATCGAGTATAACATATCCCCTGATCGAGTATAACAAAGTCCTCTGGTCGAGTATAAAAATGTCCCCTGATCGCGTATAACAAAGTCTCCTGGTCGTGTATAACAAAGTCCCCTGATCGAGTATAACAAAGACCCTCATTGAGTAGAACAAAGTCCATTGGTCAAGTATAAAAAAGTCCCCTGGTTCGAGTATAACAAAGTCCCCTAATCGAATATAACAAAGTCCTCTGGTCGAGTATAAAAAAGTCCCCTGATCGAGTATAATAAAGTCCCATGCTCGAGTATAACAAAGTCCCCTGATCGAGTATAACAAAGTCCCCTAATCGAATATAACAAAGTCCTCTGGTCAAGTTTAAAAAAGTCCCTTGGTCGAGTATAAAAAAGTTCCCGGTTCGTTTATAACAAAGTCCCCTGGTCGAGTATAGCAAAGTCCCCTGATCAAGTATAACAAAGCCTCCTGATCGAGTATAACAAAGTCCCCTGATCGAATATAAAAAAGCCCCCTGCTCGAGTATAAGAAAGTCACCTGATCGAGTATAACAAAGTCTCCTGATCGAGTATAACAAAGGCCCCTCATCGAGGTCCAAAAGGCCCTAATCGGGTGCTAACAAAGTCCCTGATCTAGTATAACAAAGGCCTCTGATCGAGGTATAACAAGTCCCCTGGTCTGAGTATAACAAAGTCCTGTTCGAGTATAATAAGCAAAAGTCCCTGGTGAAAGTATAGCAAAGTCCCTGATCGAATATAACAAAAGGCGTCCTGATCGGTATAACAGGTCCCCCTAATCGAGGTATAACAAAGCCCCCTGCTCCAGGTATAACAAAGTCCCCTGGTTGAAATTATAGCAAAGTCCTTGATCGGGGTATAAGCAATTTCCTCGTCAGTCAAAGGCTCGTCGGTACCAGCAAAAATTACTGATCTAGTATAACAAAGGCCCCTTATCGAGTATAACAAAGGCCCCACATCGAGTATAACAAAGTCCCCTGTTCGAGTATAACAAAGTCCCCTGGAATAGTATAACAAAGTCCCCTATTCGAGTCTAACAAAGTCCCCTTATCGAGAATAACAAATTCCCCTTATCGAGTATAACAAAGTCCCCATATCGAGTATAACAAAGTCCCCTAATCGAGTATAAAAAAGGCCCCTGGTCGAGTATAACAAAGTCCCCTGATCGAGTGTAACAAAAGTCCCCTAATCGAGTATAACTAAGTCCCCTAATCGAGTATAAAAATGTCCTCTTGTTCAGTGTAACAAAGTCCCCTGATCGAGGATAAAAATATCCTCTGGTCCAGTGTAACAAAGTCCCCTGATCGAGTATAAAAAAGCCCCCTTGCCCAGAATAACAAAGTCCCTAGATCGAGCATACCAAAGACCCTTGATCGATTGTAACAAAGTCCCCCGGTCGAGTATAGCAAAGGGCCCTGATCGAGTAAGACAAAGTCCCCTGATCGAGTACAACAAAGTCCCCTCATCGAGTATAAGAAAGCCCCCTGGATGAGAATAACAAAGTTCACTGATCGAGTATAACAAAGTCCTCTGATCAAGTATAACAAAGTCCCCTGCTCCAGTATAACAAAGTCCCCTGATCGAGTATAACATATCCCCTGATCGAGAATAACAACGTCTCCTGGCCCAGTTTAACAAATTCCCCAGATCGAGCATAACAAAGTCCCCTAATCGATTATAACAAAGTCCACTGGTCGAGTATAACAAAGGTTCCTCATCGAGTAAGTCAAAGTCCCCTCATCGAGTATAACAAAGTCCTCTGATGCTAGTATAACAAAGCCCCCTGGACGAGTATAACATATCCCCTGATCGAGTATAACAAAGTCCCCTGAACCGAGTATAACAAAGTCCCCTGATCGAGTATAACATATCCCCTGATCGAGTATAACAAGTCCCTGATGGAGTATAAGAAAGTCCCATGGTCGAGTATAACAAAGTTTTCTAATCAAGCATAACACAGGCCCCTGGTCGAGTATAACAAAGTCCTCTGATCAAGTATAACAAACTCCCCTGATCGAGTATAACAAGTCCCCTAATCAAGTATAACAAAGTCCCCTGACCGAGTATAACAAAGTCCCCTGATCGAGTATAACATATCCCCTGATCGATTATAACAAAGTCCCTTGGTCGAGTATAACAAAGTCCCCTGTTCGAGTCCAACATTAAATCCCCTGATCGATTATAACAAAAGTCCAGTGATCGAGTATAACAAAGTCCCCTGATCGAGTATAAAAAAGTCCCCTGGCCCGGTATAACAAAGTCCCCATATCGAGCATAACAAAGTACCCTGATCGATTATAACAAAGTCCCCTGGTCGAGTATAGCAAAGGGCCCTGATCGAGTAAGACAAAGTCCACTGATCGAGTATAACAAAGTCCCCTGATCGAGTATAACAAAGTTCCCTTTAGAGTATAACAAAGTCCCCTGATCGAGTATAACAAAGTCCCCTTGTTGAGTATAACAAAGTCCCTTGATCAAGTATAACATATTCCATGATTGTGTATAACAAAGTCCTCTGGTCGAGTATAAAAAAGTCCCCTGATCGAGTATAACAAAGTCCCTTGGTCGAGTATAACAAAGTCCCCTCATCGAGTAAAACAAAGGCCCTTCATCGAATATAACAAAGTCCATTGGTCAAGGATAAAAAAGTTCCCTGGTCGAGTATAACAAAGTCCACTAATCGAGTATAACAAAGTCCCCTGGTCGAGTATAGCAAAGTCCCCTGATCGAGTAAAACAAAGCCTCCTCATCGAGTATAACAAAGTCCCCTGATCGAGTATAACAAAGCCCCCTGCTCGAGTATAACAAAGTCCTCTGATTGAGTCCAAAAAAGGCCTCTAATCGAGTATAACAAAAGAATCCCCTGATCTGGTATAACAAAGGCCCTCATCGAGTATAACAAAGGCCCCACATCGAGTATAAGAAGGTCCCCTGATCGAGTATAACAAAGCCGCCAAATAGAGTATAACAAAGTCCCCTGGTCGAGTATAACAAAGTCCCCTGTTCGAGTCTAACAAAGTCCCCTTATCGAGTATAACAAATTCCCCGTATCGAGTATAACAAATTCCCTTATCGAGTATAACAAAGTCCCTAATCGAGTATAACAAAGGCCCCTGGTCGAGTATAACAAAGTTTCCTGATCGAGTTTAACAAAAGTCCCCTGATCGAGAATAACAAAGTCCCCTAATCGAGCATAAAAATGTCCCCTGGTCCAGTGTAACAAAGTCCCCTGATCGAGTATAACAAAGTCCCATAATCAAGTATAACAAAGTCCCCTGATCAAGTATAACAAAGCCGCCTGATCGAGTATAACATATCCTCTGATCGAGTATAACAAAGTCCTCTGGTCGAGTATGATAAAGTCCCCTGATCGAGTATAACAAAGTCCCCTGGTCGAGTATAACAAAGTCCCCTGATCGAGTATAACCAAGGCCCCTCATCGAGTTTAGCAAAGTCCATTGGTCATATATAGGAAAGTCCACTGATCGAGTATAACAAAGTCCCAGATCAAGCATAACAATGTCCCCTGATCGATTATAACAAAGTCTCCTGGTCGAGAATAGCAAAGGGCCCTGATCGAGTAAGACAAAGTCCCTTGATGGAGTATAACAAAGTCCCCTAATCGAGTATAACAAAGCCCCCTGGACGTGTATAACAAAGTTCCCTGATCGAGTATAACAAAGTCCCATGTTCGAGTATAACAAAGTCCCCTGGTCCAGTATAACAAAGTCCCCAGATCGAGCGTAACAAAGTCCCCTGATCGATTATAACAAAGTCCCCAGATCGAATATAACAAAGGCCCTGATCGAATGAGACAAAGTCCCCTGATCGAGTATAACAAAGTCCCCTGATCGAGTATAACAAAGCCCCCTGGACGAGTATAACAAAGATCCCTGATCGTGTATAACAAAGTCCCCTGATCGAGTATTACATATCCCCTGATCGAATATAAGAAAGTCCCTAGTGGAGTATAAGAAAGTCCCCTGATCGAGTATCACAAAGGCCCCTAATCGAGTATAACAAAGTCTCCTTATCGCGTATAACAAAGTCCCCTGATCGAGTATAACAAAGGCCCCTGGTTGAGTTTAACAAAGTCCCCTGATCGCGTGTAACAAAAGTCCCCTGATCAAGTATAACAAAGTCCCCTGATCGAGTATAAAAATGTCCCCTGGTCCAGTGTAACAAAGTCCCCTGATCGAGAATAAAAAAGTTCCCTGGCCCAGTATAACAAAGTCCCTAGATCAAGCATACCAAATTTCCCTGATCGATTATAGCAAAGTACCCTGATCGAGTATAACAAAGCCCCCTAGACGAGTATAACAAAGTTCTCTCATCGTGTATAACAAAGTCCCCTCATCGAGTATAACAAAGCCCCCTGGATGAGAATAACAAAGTTTACTGATCGAGTATAACAAAGTCCCCTGAACGAGTATAACAAAGTCCCCTGCTCCAGTATAACAAAGACCCCTGATCGAGTATAAAATATCCCCTGATCGAGTATAACAACTTCTCATGGCCCAGTTAAACACATTCCCTAGATCGAGCATAACAAAGTCCCCTAATCGATTATAACAAAGTCCCCTGGTCGAGTATAACAAAGGTTCCTCATCAAGTAAGACAAAGTCCCCTCATCGAGTATAACAAAGTCCTCTGATGCTAGTATAACAAAGCCCAGTGGACGAGTATAACAAAGTCCCCTGAACCGAGTATAACAAAGTCCCCTGAACGAGTATAACATATCCCCTGATCGAGTATAACAAGTCCCTGGTGGAGTATAAGAAAGTCCCCTGGTCGAGTATAACAAAGTTTTCTAATCGAGCATAACACAGGCCCTGGTCGAGTATAACAAAGTCCTCTGATCAAGTATAACAAAGTCCCCTGATCGAGTATAACATATTCCCTGATCGATTATAACAAAGTCCCCTGGTCGAGTATAACAAAGTCCCCTGTTCGAGTCTCACATTAAATCCCCTGATCGAGTATAACAAAAGTCCAGTGATCGAGTATAACAAAGTCCCCTGATCGAGTATAAAAAAGTCCCATGGCCCGGTATAACAAAGTCCCCATATCAAGCATAACAAAGTACCCTGATCGATTATAACAAAGTCCCCTGGTCGAGTATAGCAAAGGGCCCTGATCGAGTAAGACAAAGTCCTCTGATCGAGTATAACAAAGTCCCCTAATCGAGTATAAAAAGCCCAATAGAGGAGTATAACAAAGTCCCCTGATCGAGTATAACAAAGTCCACTGATTGAGTATAAAAAAGTCCCCTGGCCCAGTATAACAAAGTCCCCTGGTCGAGTATAGCAAAGTCCCCTGATCGAGAAAAACAAAGCGTCCTCATCGAGTATAACAAAGTCCCCTACTCGAGTATAACAAAGACCCCTCATCGAGTATAACAAAGTTCATTGGTTAAGTATAAAAATGTTCCCTGGTCGACTATAACAAATTCCCCTGTTCGAGTATAACAAAGTCACCTGGTCGAGTATAGCAAAGTCCCCTAATTGAATAAGACAAAGTCTCCTGATCGAGTATAACAAAGTCCCCTAATCGAGTATAACAAAGCCCCCTGCTCGAGTATAAAAAAGTCCCTAATCGGGTATAACAAAGGCCCCTATTCGAGTATAACAAAGTCCCCTGATCGAGTGTAACAAAAGTCCCCTAATCGAGTATAACAAAGTCCCCTAATCGAGTATATAAATGTCCTTTGGTCCATTGTAAAAAAGCCCCCTGAGCGAGTATAACAAAGTTCCCTAATCGAGTATAACAAAACCCCCTGGACGAGTATAACAAAGTTCCCTGATCGAGTATAACAAAGTCCCCTGATCGAGTATAACAAAGTCCCCTGCTCCAGTATAACAAAGTCCCCTGAACGAGTATAACATATCCCCTGATCGAGTATAACAACTTCTCCTGGCCCAGTTAAACACATTCCCCAGATCGAGCATAACAAAGTCCCCTAATCAATTATAACAAAGTCCCATGGTCGAGTATAACAAAGGGCCCTGATCGAGTAAGACAAACTCCCCTCATCGAGTATAACAAAGTCCTCTGATGCTAGTATAACAAAGCCCCCTGGACGAGTATAACAAAGTCCCCTGAACCGAGTATAACAAAGTCCCCTGATCGAGTATAACAAATCCCCTGATCGAGTATAACAAGTTCCTGGTGGAGTATAACAAAGTCCCCTGGTCGAGTATAACAAATTCCTCTGATCAAGTATAACAAAGTCCCCTGATCGAGTATAACAAAGTCCCCGAATCAAGTATAACAAAGTCCCCTGATCGAGTATAACAAATTCCCCTGATCGGGTATAACATATCCCTTGATCGAGTATAACAAATTTCCCTGGTCGAGTATAACAAAGTCCCTTGATAGAGTATAACAACGACCCCTCATCGAGTATTGCAAAGTCCATCGGTCAAATATAGGAAAGTCCACTGATCGAGTATGACAAAGTCCCCTGATCAAGTATAAAAAAGTTCCCTGGTCGAGTATAACAAAGTCCCCTGGTCGAGTATAACAAAGTTTTCTAATCGAGCATAACAAAGGCCCCTGGTCGAGTATAACAAAGTCCTCTGATCAAGTACAACAGAGTCCCTTGATCGAGTATAACAAAGTCCCCTAATCAAGTATAACAAAGTCCCCTGATCGAGTATAACATAGTTCTCTGATCGAGTATAACATATCCCCTGATCGAATATAACAAAAATCCCTGGTCGAGTATAACAAAGTCCCCAGTTCGAGTCTAACATTAAATCCCCTTATCGAGAATAACATATTCCCATTTCGAGTATAGCAAAGTCCCCTTATCGAGTATAACAAAGTCCCTGATCGAGTATAACAAAGGCGTCTGGTCGAGTATAACAAAGTCCTCTGATCAAGTATAACAAAGTCCCCTGATCGAGTATAACAAAGTCCCCTAATCAAGTATAACGAAGTCCCCTGATCGAGTATATCAAAGTCCCCTGGTCGAGTATAACAAAGTCCCCTGTTCGAGTCTAACATTAAATCCCCTTATCGAGTATAACATATTGCCCTTATCGAGTATAACAAAGTCCCCTTTAAAAGTATAACAAAGTCCCCTGATCGAGTATAACAAAGGCCTCTGGTCGAGTATAAAAAAGTCCCCTGATCGAGTATAACAAAACTCCAGTGATCGAGTATAACAAAGTCCCTTGATCGAGTATAAAAAATCCTCTGGTCCAGTATAACACAGTCCCCTGATCGAGTACAAAAAAGTCCCCTGGCCCGGTATAACAAAGTCCCCATATCGAGCATAACAAAGTCCCCTGATCGATTATAACAAAGTCCCCTGGTCGAGTATAACAAAGGGCCCTGATCATGTAAGACAAAGTCCCCTGATCGAGTATAACAAAGTCCCCTG
>NW_024727931.1:0-1372 GCF_018991925.1 Homarus americanus | reverse complement strand
ATAACCTACAGTGGTAATATGTTTTATTTAGCCAGACATGTAAAGTTTTATAGAATTAAACAACACAAATACAGTGTTAGGTGGGGCCAGGAATCTAATGCTCTGTTTGTTCATTTGAGGGATGTGTGTGTATTGACTGGGATAATGCCTCCTCAATATTACCATGTAATTCAATTTGATAGTAGGAACATCTAGAATTTAGTCTTATTAAACATCCGAAGTATTCAACATGAATTTGAGTACGGTGGTGCTGGACAAATTTGTAATTTAGAAGATTTGTATCAGGTGAGTTGGCCGGGTCACTTGACCATCTGATCTGATCACCAATCGTTGTGTGCTATTTAAAGATTGTAGGGTCATTACTCTATACCTGACCATTGTGGACCTGGTCTCACCCTCCTCTGTATATATATATACACACCTGATTTGTATTTGTTCTTCTAGCTGTACTCACCCCCCTGAAGATGTGAATTACACTAGAAAGCGCTTTTGTGATCCAGGTATGCTGATAACCACAAGGGAGTGAAGAAAATGAAGTTCAAGCGTTGTAATTCATCTTGGGGTGATTACTTTGAAATGTGAATTTTACTGTATATTATATATATATATATATATATATATATATATATATATATATATATATGTGTATATATATGTATGTATATATATATATATATATATATATATATATATATATATATATATATATATATATATATATATATATATATGTATATATATATATATATATATATATATATAGGAATTTTCAAACTAGTCTACAGAATTCTGCATCTGAACTTGTTGGAACACTGTGCACAAGTGTCCGTAAAATTGACGCTCAGATAGTGTACTGGTGCCTCCTCCTGGGTGGGAGCAGGGTTGCCAGATGGACGTTTCACTGCAAAATTTCTTAATTAGGCCGTAATAAACTTCGCCTGGCCGTGGAAAAAATGGATGGTCACAGCTAAAACTATTGGGCGAATTTTGTAAACACCTATTAATTCCTCATCTGGTGGATTTTGAAGAAAACTCTAGCAGATTTTCAAATTTCTCAATGAAAATGCTGGCTCAGTGACCTCACCTAATCAGTGACTCTCACCTCTTCACATGTTTATGACCTACTGTGTGTTTGGTCTTTCTAATTACTACCTGAGTTGTTGTTCTCATATTTGAGTTGTTCAGGCTGAACGTGTCCAGCATATGGGTTTGCTTCAGAGCTTACAAAGCCATCTGAGTTACTTTCTGAAATCCAGGTGCTAGTCTTCAAAATGTCCACTAGTAAATGGAAAGGTCCTACGACAGTGGTAGAAAATATAACAAACCAAGGAACGATGACGAACTGGACGTTTTTTTTCACGCCAACTTCACC
>NW_024727930.1:0-52977 GCF_018991925.1 Homarus americanus | reverse complement strand
TGGGAGTATCTGGGGAGTACCTGGGAGGTCTGAGGTGTACCTGGGAGGCCCGAGGTACCTGGGAGTGTCGGAGGTGTACATGGAGTGTCAGAGGTGTACCTGGCAGGCCATGGGTGTACCTGGGAGTGTCAGAGGTGTGCCTGGGAGAGTCTGAGGTGTACCTGGGAGTATGTACCTGGGAGGTTCTGAGTTGTTCTGGAGTGTCAGAGAAGTACCAGGGAGGTCACAGGAGTACCTGGGAATGTGAGGTGTACCCAAGTGAGTGTGAGGTGTGCCAAGGAGGTCTGAGGTGTACCTGGGATTGTCTGAGGTGTACCTGGGAGTGTCTGAGGTGCACTGGAGTGTCAGAGAAGTACCAGGGAGGTCACTGGAGTACCTGGGAGTGTGGAGAGAGGTACCACTGCGAGTGTGTGAGAGAGTTGTCCCCTAGAGGTCTGAGGTGTACCTGGGAGTGTCTGAGTTGTACCTGGGAGGTCAGAGAAGTACCAGGCAGTGCCCAGGAGTACCTGGGAATGTGAGAGGTGTTCCCATGAGTGTGTGAGGTGTGCCTAGGAGTGTCTGAGGTGTACCTGGGATTATCAGAGGTGTACTTGGGAGTATCAGAGATGTACCTGGAGTCTGAGGTGTACCTGGGAGTGTCGGAGGTGTACCTGGCAGTGTCAGCGGTGTACCTGGGAGTGTCATAGGTGTACCAGGTATAATGCGACAGCCGAGAGGAAGAATATATATAAGTAGGAAGTATAGAGAGTAGGAATGTAAAGATAAGAAACTTGGTAGCGTGGCCTGGATGTTATTTGCACAGCGTCACTACGCTTATCTTATCTCGTATGTCAATACACATAATTTTAAAGGGACAACTTACAAACACCTCTTGATACAACTATATATTACTTCACTCAACAATGACATGGACAATATTAATATCACTATTATATCGGGGTACTCAACATTATGCTTTACGCTACTTGGACACTGACCTCGGACACACCTTAATGAATACACTTCCCACAGTAGGTGCACCCACCGTAGGGACGTTCTGACCAGACTCACGTGTAGTAGCCTTGTGAGTGCTGGCTGGGCTGCCTCCTATGGGAGGGTTCGCTGGCGATGCCGTGGTTCCGGGAGGCTCCCTCCCGACCTGGGAGGGGACGTATGGACTCTGCTTAGTGAACCGAAGTGACTAATTCTAACGGAGAGAGATGACAGCAACCTTTCGTGAATGAGAATCAGTAAGGACCAGAATCAGAATGATAATGATAATCCCCGTGGACGGGACTGTAGGCCTGGTATATGGGGTTTGCCCAGCCGGCTTCGACCCCTAACAACAACACTAAACTGGCTTGATCTAGATAGCTGTGTGTGCAGGTGTGGTCCGCGCCAGGTGTCCTGGCTAGGTGCGGCTAGAAATCGCTCACGCCACAGCGGGCGAGGTCAAGTCCCTTGGGTCGACCTGAGGTGTGTCAACCCGGAATGTGGTGGTACCACGAGGTCTGCAGTGCTCTTGCTGTTATATGCGGCATAATTCTGGGCTGTAAGGTTTGGTCTGACAATCACTCATTACACAGGGAATGTCAGTGGAGTACCTGGGAGTGTCAAAGGTGGACCTGGGAGTGTCAGAGGTGTCTGGGAGTGTCAGAGGTGTACCTGAGAGTGTCAGAGGTGTACCTGGGAGTGTCAGGGTGTACCTGGGAGTGTCAGAGGTGTACTTGGGAGTGTCCGAGGTGTACCTGGGACTGTCAGCGTGTACCTGGGAGTGTCTGAGGTGTACCTGGAGTGTCAGAGGTGTGCCTAGGAGTGTCACAAGCACTTGGGAGTGTCAGAGGTGCACCTTGGAGAATCTGAGGTGTACCTGGGAGGTCTGAGGTGTACCTGGTAGTGTCTGAGGTGTACCTGGCAGCAGTTCGAGGTGTAACTGGCAGTGTCAGCGGTGTACCTGGGAGTGTCAGACCTGGGAGGTTAGAGGTGTATCAGGAGTGACAGAGGAGTACCTAGAGTGTCAGAGGTGTACCTGGGAGGTCAGAGGTGTACCTGGGAGGCCAGAGGTGTACCTTGGAGGTCAGAGGTGTACCTGGGAGTGTCAGAGATGCAAATTGGGAGTGTCAGAGGTGTATCTGGGAGTGTCAGACGTGTACCTGGGAGTCAGAGGTGTAATAGGGAATGTCAGTGGAGTACCTGGGAGTACAGAGGTGTACCTGGGAGTGTCGGAGGTTGTACCTGGGAGTGTGGAGAAGTGTCCTGGAGTGTTTGAGGTGTACCTGAGGCCAGAGGTGTACCTGGGAGTGTCAAAGGGTGTACCTGGGAGTGTCTGAGGTGTACCCTGGTAGTGTCAGTGGTATGCCTAGGCGTGTCAGAGGGAGCACTTGGGAGGCCAGAGGTGCACCTGGAGTGTCTGAGGTGTACCTGGGAGTGTCTGAGGTGTACCTGGCAGTGTCTGAGGTGTACCTGGCAGTGTCTGAGGTGTAACTGGCAGTGTCAGCGTGGTGTACTGGGAGGAAGTGTACCTGGGAGTGCCGAGCACCTGGGAGTGTCACAGGAGTACCTGGGACAAGGTAACTGGCAGTGTCAATGGTACCTGGGAGTGTCAGCGGTGCACCTGGTGGTGTTAGGAGGTGTATCAGGGAGTGACAGAGGAGTACCTAGAGTGTCAGAGGTGTACCTGGGGGTGTCAGAGGTGTACATGGAGTGTCAAAGGTGTACCTGGGAGGTCAGAGGTGTATCTGGGAGGTCAGAGATGTACCTTGGGAGTGTCAGAGGTGTCAGGAATGTCTAGTGGAAGTATTTGGGAGTGTCAGAGGTGTACCTGGGAATGTCGGGGTTGTACCTGGGAGTGTTTGAGGCGGACCTGGGAGGTCAGAGGTGTACCTGAGTCTCAGAGGTGAACCAGGGAGGTCAGAGAGTACCTAGGAGTGTCAGAGGTGTACCTGGGAGTATCGAGGTGTACCTGGGAGGTCAGGGGTACCGGGAGTCCTGGAGTAACTGGGAATGTCAGGAGGTGTACCAGGAGTGCCAGTGGAGTACCTGAGTCTCAAAGGTGTACCTGGGAGTATCAGGAGGGGTACCTAGAATATCGGAAGTGTACCTGGAAAATGGAGAGGTGTACCTGGGAGTGTCAGAGGTATACCTGGGAGTGTCGGGAGGTGTACCTGGGAGTGTCACAGAGTACCTGGGATAGGTACCTGGCAGTGTCAGAGGTGTACCAGGGAATGTCAGTGAGTACTTGGGAGTGTCAGAGTTTACCTGGGAGTATCGGGAGGTGTACCAGGGAATATCTGAGGTGTACCAGGGAGTGTCAGTGTACCTGGGAGTCTCAGAGGGGTGAACCATGTAGTGTCAGAGGGAGTACCTGGGAGTGTCAGAGGTGTAAATTTGGGAGTATCGGAGGTTTACCTGGGAGTGTCAGGTGTAACTGGGAGTCTCGGAGGTGTAACTGAATGTCAGAGGTACCAGGAGTCAGTGGAGTACCTGGGAGTCTCAAAGGTGCACCTGGGAGCATCAGAGGGCACCTGGGAATATTGGAAGTGTACCCAGAATATCGAGGTGTACCTGGGAGTGTCAGAGGTGTACCTGGGAGGTCGGAGGTGTACCTGGGAGTGTCACAGGAGTACCTGGGATTATCAAAGGTGTCTGGCAGTGTCAGGAGCAAAATTAGGAATGTCAGTGAGACTCTGGGAGGCCAGAGGTGTACCTGGGAGTGTCAGAGGGACCTTGGAGTGTCGCGTGGCCTGGGAGGCCAGGAGGTGTACCTGACAGAGGTGTACCTGGGAGGCCGAGGTACCTGGGAGTGTCAGTGGTGTACCTGGGAGTGTCAGATATGTACCTGGGAGGCCAGAGGTGTATCTGGAGTGTCGGACGTAAAAACAGGGAGTGTCAGATGTGTACCAGTGAATGTCAGTGGAGTACCTGGGAGTGTCAGAGGTGTACCTGGGAGTCAGAGGTGTACCTGGGAGGCTGGGGAGGTGTACCTGGGAGTGCTCAGCGGTGTACCTGGGAGTGTCTGAGGTGCACTGGTAGTGTCAGAGGTGTGTCAGGCGTGTTGGGAGGGAGTACTTGGGAGTGTCAGAGGTGCACCCTTTGGAGTGTCTGAGGTGTACCTGGGAGTGCCTGAGGTGTACCTGGCAGTGTCTGAGGTGTACCGTGTGTCTGAAAACTGGCAGTGTCAGTGGTGTACTTGGGAGTGTCAGGAAGTGTACCTGGGAGTAAATGGAGTTGTACCTGGGAGTGTCACAGGAGTACCTGGGATTATCAAAGGTGTAACTGGTGTCAGCGGTGTACCCAAAGTTGGGCGGTGCACCTGGGGGTGTTAGAGGTGTATCAGGGAGACAGAGAGTACCCCAGGGAGTGTCAGAGGTGTACCTGGGGTGGCCAGAGGTGTACATGGGAGTGCTCGGTGTACCTGGGAGTGTCAGGAGGGGGCCTGGGAGTGTCAGAGATGTACCTGGGAGTGTCAGAGGTGTACCAGGGAATGTCAGTGAGTATTTGGGAGTGTCAGAGGTGTACCTGGGCTGTACCTGGGAGGTTTGGAGGCGGACCTGGGAGGTCAGAGGTGTACCTGGGAGTCTCAGAGGTGAACTAGGGAGTGTCAGGAGGAGTACCTAGGAGTGTCAGAGGGTGTACCTGGGAGTACGGAGGTGTACCTGGGAGTGTCAGGGTAAATGGGAGTCTCTGGAGGTGTAACTGAAATGCTCAGGAGGTGTACCAGGGAGTGTCAGTGAGTACCCTGGGAGTCTCAAGGTGTACCTGGGAGTATCAGGGTACCTGGAATATCGAAGTGTACCTGGAAATATCGAGGTGTACCTGGAGTGTCAGAGGGGTATACCTGGAGTGTCAAGGTGTACCTGGGAGGCGTCACAGAGTACCTGGGATAACTGAAGGTGTACCTGGCAGTGTCAGAGGTGTACCAGGGAATGTCAGTGAGTACTTGGGAGTGCAGGAGGTTTACCTGGGAGTATCGGAGGTACCAGGAATATCTGAGGTGTACCAGGAGGTCAGGGTGTACCTGGGACCAGAGGTGAACCATGTAGTGTCAGAGGAGTAAATCTGGGAGGCCGAGGTGTACCTGGGAGTATCGGAGGTTACCTGGGAGTGCCAGGTGTAACTGAGTCTCTGGAGGTAACTGGGAATGCCGAGGAACAGGGAGTGTCAGTGGAGCCTGGGAGTCTCAAGGTGCACCTGGGAGTATCAGAGGGGTACCTGGGAATATTGGAAGTGTACCTGGGACATCGGAGGTGTACCTGGGAGTGTCAGAGGTGTACCTGGGAGTGTCGGAGGTGTACCTTGGGAGTGTCACAGGAGTTCCGGGATTATCAAAGGTGTACCTGGCAGGTCAGAGTTGTACCAGGGAATGTCAGTGGAGTACTTGGGAGGTCAGAGGTGTACCTGGGAGTGTCAGAGGTGTACCTTGGAGTGTCAGAGGTGTACCTGGGAGGCTGTGAGGTGTACCCCGGAGTGTCAGAAAATTGGGAGTGCCAGAGGTGTACCTGGGAGTGTCAGTGGTGTACCGGGGAGGCCAGGAGGTACCTGGGAGTGTCAGAGGTATCTGGGGAGTGTCGGACGTGTACCTAGGAGTGTCAAATAAAAATTGCAGTGAATGTCAGTGGAGTACCTGGGAGGTCAGGAGGTGTACCTGGGAGTGCCAGAGGGGAAATTTGGGAGGTCAGGTGTACCTGGAGGTCAGCGGTGTACCAAAAATTTGGTAGTGTCAGAGGTGTGCCTAGGCGTGTCAGAGGAGCACTTGGGAGTGTCAGAGGTGCACCTTGGTCTGAGGTGTACCTGGGAGGCAGTCTGGAGGTGTACCTGGCAAGTTCGAGGTGTACCTGCAGAAACCTGAGGTGTAACTGGTGCAGTGTCAAAGGTGGTGTACTTGGGAGGTCAGAAGGCACCTGGGAGTGTCGGAGTTGGTACCTGGAGTGTCACAGGAGTACCTGGGATTATCAGCGTAACTGGCAGTGTCAAGCGGTGTACCTGGGTGTGTCAGTGGCACCTGGGGGTGTTAGAGGTGTATCAGGGAGTGACAGAGAGTACCTAGGAGTGTCAGAGGTGTACCTGGGGTGTCAGAGGTGTACATGGGAGTGTCAAAGGTGTACCTGGGAGGCCGCAGAGGTGTATCTGGGAGGTCAGAGATGTACCTGGGAGTGTCAGAGGTGTACCAGGGAATGTCAGTGGAGTTTGGGAGTGTCAGGAGGGTGTAACCTGGGGAGTGTCGGAGTTGTACCTGGGAGTGTCGGAGGTGGACCTGGGAGGTCAGAGGTGTACCCAATCTCCCAGAGGTGAACCAGGGAGTGTCAGAGGAGTACCTAGGAGTGGGCCAGAGGTGTACCTGGGAGTATCGAGGTGTACCTGGGAGTGTCAGGGTGTAAATGGGAGTCTCGGGAGGTGTAACTGGGAATGTCATCAGAGGTGTACCCAGGGAGTGTCAGTGGAGTACCTGGGAGTCTCAAAGGTGTACCTGGGAGTATCAGAGGGTACCTGGGAATGGAAGTGCACCTGAAATATCGGAGGTGTACCTGGGAGGCCAGAGGTATACCTGAGTGTCGGAGGTGTACCTGGGAGTGTCACAGGAGTACCTGGATAATCAAAGGTGTACCTGGCAGTGTCAGAGGTGTACCAGGAATGTCAGTGGAGCTCTGGGAGTGCCAGAGGTTTACCTGGGAGTATCGAGAGTACCAGGAATATCTGAGGTACCAGGGAGTGTCAGGGGTGTACCTGGGAGTCCTGAGAGGTGAACCAGGTAGTGTCAGAGGAGTACCTGGAGGCCAGAGGTGTACCTGGGGAGTATCGGAGGTTTACCTGGGAGGCCAGGGGTGTAACTGGGAGTCTCGGAGGTGTAACTGGGAATGCCAGAGGTGTACCAGGGAGGTCAGTGAGTACCTGGAGTCTCTGGCAGTGTCAGTTGTCAGGAATGTCAGTGGAGTACTTGGAGTGTCAGAGGTGTACCTGGGAGTGTCAGGAGGTGTACCTTGGAGTGTCAGAGGTGTACCTGGGAGTGTCAGAGGTGCACCTCGGAGGTCAGAGGTGTACCGGAGGTCAGAGGTGTACCTGGGAGGTCAGTGGTGTACCTGGGAGTGTCAGATGTACCTGGGAGTGTCAGAGGTGTATCTGGGAGTGTCGGACGTGTACCTAGGAGTGTCAGATGTGTACCAGTGAATGTCAGTGGAGTACCTGGGAGGTGTGAGGTGTACCTGGGAGTGTCAGAGGTGTACCTGGGAGTGTCAGAGGTGTACCTGGGAGTGTCGGAGGTGTACCTGGGAGTGTCACAAGAGTACCTGGGATTGTCAAAGGTGTACCTTGGAGTGTCAGAGGTGCACTTGGGAGTGTCATAGGTGTATCTGGGAGTATCGAACTTATACCTGGGAGTGTCAGAGGTGTACCAGGGAATGTCAGTGGAGTACTTGGGAGTGTCAGAGGTGTACCGAAGTGTCAGAGGTGTACCTTGGTGTGTTAGAGGTGTATCTATGCAGGTGTACCTGGGAGTGTCGGAGGTGTACCTGGGAGTGTGAGGTACCGGAGTGTCTGAGGTGTACCTGGGAGTGTCGGAGGTGTACCTGGCAGTGTCAGCGGTGTACCTGGGAGTGGTGGCATAGGTGTACGAGGGAATGTCTGTGGAGTACCTGGGAGTGTCAAAGGTGTACCTGGGAGTGTCAGAGGCATACCTGGAGTACAGTTGTACCTGGGAGTGTCAAAGTGCACCTGGGAGTGTCAGAGGTGTACCTGGAATGTCAAGCAGGTGTCAGAGGTGTACCTGGGACTGTCGGGAGGCCTTGGAGTGTCGAGAGGTGTACCTGGAGTGAGAAGTGTACCTGGGAGTGTCGGAGGTGTACCTGGGAGTGTCGGAGGTGTACCTGAGTGTCAGAGGTGTACTTGAGTGTCAGAGGTGTACCTGAGTGTCAAGGGTGTACGTGGGAGTGTCTGAGGTGTACCTTGAGTGTCAGAGGTGTGCCTAGGCGTGTCAGAGGTGCACCTGGCAGTGTCTGATACAGTGTCAGCGGTGTACTCTGAGGCTGTGCACCTGGGAGTGTTAGAGGTGTATCGGGAGTGACAGAGAGTACCTAGGAGGTCAGGTACACCGGGAGGTCAGAGGTGTACCTGGGAGTCAGAGGTGTACCTGGAGTGTCAGAGGTGTACCTGGGAGTGTCAGAGGTGTATCTGAGTGTCGGAGGTGTACCCATGAATGTCACGGTGTGGGAATGTCAGTGGAGTACCTGGGAGTGTCAGAGGTGTAACCTGGGAGTATCGAAGATGTACCTGGGTGGTCGGAGGTGTACCTGGGAGGTCAGAGGTGTACCTGGGAGGAGGTGCACTTGGGAGCAACAGGGTGTAACTGGGAGTCTCGGAGGTGCAATAGGAATGTCAGAGTGTGTACCAGGGAGGTCAGTGGAGTACCTGGAAGTCTCAAAGGTGTACCTGGAGCATCAGAGTGGTACCTGGGAATATCGGAAGTGTACCTGGGAATATCGGAGGTGTACCTGTATGTGTCAGAGGTGTACCTGGGAGGTTTGAGGTGTACCTGGGGAGTGTCACAAGAGTACCTGGGGTTATCAGAGGTGTACCTGGCAGTGTCAGAGGTGTACCAGGGAATGTCAGTGGAGCTCGGGGAGGTCAGAGGTACCTGGAGGCCAGAGGTGTACCTTGATTGTCAGAGGTGTACCTGGGAGGTCAGGAGGTGTACCTGGAGTACGGAGGTGTACCTAGGACTGTGAAAAGTGTACCTGGGAGTGTCGGAGGTGTACCTGGGAGTGTGGGAGGTGTACCTGGCAGTGTCATGGTGTACCTGGGAGTGTCAGAGGTGTACCAGGGAATGTCAAAGTGTACCTGGAGGGTCAGAGGTGTACCTGGAGTGTCAGAGGTGCACCTGGGAGTGTCAAAGGTGTGACCTGGGAGTGTCAGAGGGTACCTGGGAGTGGCAGAGGTGCCTAGAGTGTCAGAGGTGCACTGGGAGTGTCACCTGGAGTGTCTGAGGAATGGGGAGTGTCTGAGGTGTACCTGACAGTGTCTGAGGTGTACTTGGCAGGTCTGAGGTGTAACTGTCAGTGTCAGCGGTGTACCTGGGAGTGTCAGAGGGGACCTGGGAGTAGTAGAGGTGTATCAGGGAGTGACAGAGAGCACCAGGAGTGTCAGAGGATGTACCTGGGAGTGTCAAGAGTGTACCTGGGAGTGTTAGAGGTTTACCTGGGAGGTCAGAGGTGTACCTGATAGTGTCAGAGATGTACCTGGGAGTGTCGAGAGGTGTATCTGGGAGTGTCGAACGTGTACCTAGGGAGTGTCGGAGGTGTACCAGAGAATGTCAGAGGTGTACCTGGGAGTGTCAGAGGTGTACCTGGGAGAGTTAGAGGTGCCTGGGAGGTCAGAGGTGTACATGGGAGTGTCGGAGGTGTACCTGGGAGTGTTCAGGGGCGCCCTGGGAGTATCTGGGGAGTACCTGGTGTCTGAGGTGGGTACCTGGGAGTGTCTGAGGTGTACCTGGGAGCAGCCGAGGTGTACATGGAGTGTCAGAGGTACCTGGCAGTGCCGGAAGCGTGTACCTGGGAGTGTCTGAGGTGTACCTGGGAGTGCCGAAAGTAGTACTCAGGAGTGTCACAGGAGTACCTGGGAATGTGGGAGAGGTGTACCTGCGAGTGTGTGAGGTGTGCCTAGGAGCAAGGTGCCTGCTGAGGTGTACCCGGGATTGTCTGAGGTACCTGGAGTGTCTGGAGGTACCTGGAGTGCTGAGAAGCACCAGGGAGTGTCACAGGAGTACCTGGGAGTGTGAGGTGTACTCACTGCGAGTGTGAGAGTTGTACCTAGGAGTGTCTGAGGTGTACCTGGGAGGGTCAGAGGTGTGCCTGGGAGTGCTGTCAGAGGTGTACCTGGGAGCATCGCAGGTGTACCTGGGAGTATCTGAGGTGTACCTGGGATTGTCAGAGGTGTACCTGGGAGTATCAGAGATGTACCTGGAGCAAGTTCGAGGTGTACCTGGGAGTGTCGGAGGTGTACCTGGCAGTGTCACAAAATTGGGAGGCCATAGGTGTACCAGGTATACTGCGACAAACACAATGAGAGGAAGAATATATATAAGTAGGAAGTATAGAGAGTAGGAATGTAAAGATAAGAACTTATGAAGCGTGGGTTTGGATGTTATTTTGCACAGTCACCACGCTTTTATCTTATCTCATATGTCAATACACAAGCAGGTCACTTAAAGGGACAGAACTTGCTAAACACCTCCTTGATACAACTATATATTACTTCACTCAATGACATGGACATGGCCAATATCACTATTATATCGGGTACTAACACATTATGCTTACGCTATTTCTGACACTGACTGGACACACCTGGAATGGCCTGCCATCTCCTACAGTAGGTAACTCCAATTTAGGGACGTTTCTGACAAGACCACGTAACTCCTGACGTAGGCCCATAGTGAGTAAGTGGAGCATGTTTTGCGGGAGGGTTCGGGCTTAGTTGGCGATGTCAGGTCTGAGCCGGGAGGCTCCCTCCCCGGACGGGGGAGGGGGGACGGCGTGACTCTGCTTAGTGAAATCAGTGACGGATCAATTTAACGGAGAGATGACAGCAACCAGAATGAGAATCAGTATGACCCGTAATCAGAATGATAATGATAATCCCTCGTGGACGGGACTGTAGGCCTTTATATGGGCTGTCTACCTGCTGACCCCAACAATTAACACTAAACTGGTTTGGATCAGATAGCTGTGCAGGTGGTCCTGGCCAGGTGTCCTGGCTAGGTGCGGTTGTAGGTCACCGGCTCACACAGCGTGGCGAGGTCAAGTCCCTTGGGTCGACTCTGAAGCAAAAGTCAACCCGGGAATGGTGGCAGGCCCACGAGGTCTGCAGTGCTCTTGCTGTTATATGCATACCCTGGCCAGGTTTGGTCTGGACAATCACCATTACAAGGAATGTCAGTGGAGCACCTGGGAGTGTCAAAGGTGATCTGGGAGGCCAGAGGTATGCCTGGGGAGTGCTGGGGAGGCACCTGAGAGTGTCAGAGGTGTACCTGGGAGTCAGCGGTACCTGGGAGTGTCGGAGGTACCTGGGAGTGTGAGAAGTACCTGGGAGTGTCGGAGGTGTACCTGGGAGGTCGGAGGCAACCGGGAGGTCAGAGGTGCACTCCTGGGAGTGTCCGAAAGGTACCTGGGAGTGTCATGGTGTACCTGGGAGTGTCTGAGGTGTACCTGGGAGGTCAGAGGTGCCTAGGGAGTTTCAGAGGCACTTGGGAGTGTCAGAGGCAACCTCGGAGAATCTGGAGGTGTGCACCGGGGAGTGTCTGGAGGTGTACCTGGTAGTGTCTGGAGGTGCATCCTGCGCAGCAAGTTCGAGGTGTAACTGGCAGTGTCAGCGTGTGTACCTGGGAGCAAGCCAGCTGTGGAACTGGGAGAGCAAGCCATAGGTGTATCAGGGAGGACAGAGGAGCACCCCAGGAGTGGCTGAGGTGTGCCCAGAGTGTCAGGAGGTGTACCTGGGAGTGTCAGAGGTGTACCTTGGAGTGTCAGGAGGTGTGGTCCTGGGAGTGTCAGAGATGTACCTGGGAGTTTCAGATGTGTATCTGGGAGCCGGACGGTACCTGGGAGCAAGTCAGAGGTAACAGGAACAGTGAGCACCTGGGAGTGTCAGATGTGTACCTGGGAGTGTCGGAGTTGTACCTGGGAGTGTCGGACGCGGACTTGGGAGTGTCAGAGGTGTACCTGGGCGTATCAGAGGTGTACCTGGGAGTGTCGGAGGTGTACCTGGGAGTGTCACAGGAGTTCCTGGGATTATCAGAGGTGTACCTGGCAGTGTCAGAGGTGTACCTGGGCGTATAGAGGTGTACCTGAGAGTGTCTGAGGGGTACCTGGGAGTGTCTGAGGTGTACCTGGCAGTGTCTGAGGTGTACCTGGCAGTGTCTGAGGTGTAACTGTCAGTGTGAGCGCTGTACCTTCGAGTGTCGGAGGTGTACCTGGGAGTGTTAGAGGTGTATCAGGGAGTGACAGAGGTACCTGGGAGTGTCAGAGGTGTACCTGGGAGTGTCAGAGGTGTACCTAGGGTATCAGAGGTTTACCTGGGAGTGTCGGAGGTGTACCTGGGAGTATCAGAGATGTACCTGGGAGTGTCAGGGTGCAACTGGGAGTCTCGGAGGTGTAACTGGGAATGTCAGAGGTGTACCAGGGGTGTCAGTGGAGTACCTGGTAGTCTCAAAGGTGTACCTGGGAGTATCAGAGGGTACCTTTGGAATATCAGGAAGTGTACCTGGGAATATCGGAGGTGTACCTGTATGTGTCAGAGGTGTAACCAGGGAGTGTCGGAGGTGTACCTGGGAGTGTCACAAGAGTACCTCAGTTATCAGAGGTGTACCTGGCAGTGTCAGAGGTGTACCGGGAATGTCAGTGGGTGCCGGGAGTGTCAGAAGGTGTACCTGGGAGTGTCAGAGGTGTACCTTGGGTGTCAGAGGTGTACCTGGGAGTGTCAGAAGTGTACCTGGGAGTGTCAGAGGTGTACCTGGGAGTGTCAGAGGTGGACCTGGGAGTGTGACAGAGTTGGCCTCAGGGTGTCAGAGGTGTCTGGGAGTGTCGAGGTGTACCTAGGGAGTGTCAGAGGGTGTACCAGGGAATGTCAGTGGAGTACCTGGGAGGTGTCAGAGGTGTACCTGGGAGTGTGGAGGTGTAACTGGGAGTGTGAGAGGTGTACCTGGGAGTGTCGGAGGTGTACCTGGGAGTGTCTGGGGTGTACCGCTGGGAGTATCTGGGAGGTGTACCTGGGGTGTCTGAGGTGTACCTGGGAGTATCAGAGGTGTACCTGGATGTGTCAGGTGTACATGGGTGTCAGTGGTGTACCTGGCAGTGTCAGCAGGGTGCAGGAGTGTCAGAGGTGTGCTGGGGTGTCTGAGGTGCACAGGAGTTTCTGAGGTGTACCTGGGAGTGTCAGGGACGTGCCAGGAGGTGTCACAGGAGTACTGGGAGTGTGAAAGGTGTACCTGGGAGTATCAGTGGTGTACCTGGGAATATCGGAGGTGTACTTGGAAGTGTGAGAAGTGTACCTGGGAGTGTCGGAGGTGCCTACGAGTGTCGGAGGGAGGTGTACCTGGGAGTATCAGGAGGCATGCCTGGGAATGTACAGGTGTACCTGGGAGTGTCAAGGTGTACCTGGGAGTGTCAGAGGTGAACCTGGGAATGTCAAAGGTGTACCTGGGAGTGTCAGAGGTGTACCTGGGTGTGTCAGCGGTGTACCTGGGAGTGTTGGAGGTGTACCTGGGAGTGTGAGGTGTACCTGGGAGTGTCGGAGGTGTACCTGGGGTGTCAGAGGTGTACCTGGGGTGTCAGCGGTGTACCTGGGAGTGTCTGACGTGTACCTGGTAGTGTCAGAGGTGTGCCTAGGCGTCTCAGAGGTGCACTTGGGAGTGTCAGAGGTGCACCTTGAGTGTCTGAGTGTACCTGGGAGTGTCTGAGGTGTACGGCAGTGTCTGAGGTGTACCTGGCAGTGTCTGAGGTGTAACTGGTAGTGTCAGCGGTGTACTTGGTGTCAGAGGTGTACCTGGGGTGTCGGAGGTGTACCTGGGAGTGTCACAGGGTACCTGGGATTATCAAAGGTGTAACTGGCAGTGTCATCGGTGTACCTGGGAGTGTCAGCGGTGCGCCTGGGAGTGTTAGAGGTGTATCAGGGGTGACAGAGGAGTACCCAGGGTGTCAGGGTGTACCTGGGGGTGTCGGAGGTGTACCTGGGAGTGTCAGTATACCTGGGTGTCCAGGTGTACCTGGGAGTGTCGGAGGTGTACTGGGAGTGTGGGGGTGTACCTGGGAGTGTCAGAGGTGTACCTGGGAGTGTCAGGAGGTGTACCTGGGAGTGTCAGAGGTGTACCTGGGAGTGTCAGAGATGTACCTGGGAGTGTCAGAGGTGTAACTGGGAGTGTCGGACGTGTACCTAGGAGTGTCAGAGGTGTACCAGTGAATCAGTGGAGTACCTGGGAGTGTCAGAGGTGTTACCTGGGGTGTCAGAGGTGTACCTGGGGTGTCAGAGGTGTACCTGGGAGTGTTGGAGGTGTACCTGGGAGTGTCTGGGGTGTACCTGGGAGTATCTGGGGTGTACCTGGGAGTGTCTGAGGTGTGCCTGGGGTGTCTGAGGTGTACCTGGGAGTGTCCAAGGTGTACCTGGGAGTTTCTGAGGTGTACCTGGGAGTGTCAGAGACGTACCAGGGAGTGTCACAGGAGTACCTGGGAGTGTGAAAGGTGTACCTGGGAGTATCAGTGGTGTACCTGGGAATATCGGAGGTGTACTTGGAAGTGTGAGAAGGTGTACCTGGGAGTGTCGGAGGTGCCTGGGAGTGTCGGAGGTGTACTGGGAGTATCAGAGGTATGCCTGGGAATGTCACAGGTGTACCTGGGAGTGTCAAAGGTACCTGGGAGTGTCAGAGGTGAACCTGGGAATGTCAAGGGTGTACCTGGGAGTGTCAGAGGTGTACTGGGTGTGTCAGCAGTGTACCTGGGAGTGTTGGAGGTGTACCTGGGAGGTGTGAGAAGTGTACCTGGGAGTGTCGGAGGTGTACTTGGGGTCAGAGGTGTACGGTGTCAGCGGTGTACCTGGGAGTGTCTAAGGTGTACCTGGCAGTGTCAGAGGTGTGCCTAGGCGTCTCAGAGGTGCAGGGAGTGTCAGGAGTGCACCTTGGAGTGTCTGAGGTGTACCTGGGAGTGTCTGAGGTGTACCTGGCAGTGTCTGAGGTGTACCTGGCAGTGTCTGAGGTGTACTGGTAGTGTGGCGGTACCTTGGAAGTGTCAGAGGTGTACCTGGGAGGTGTTGGAGGTGTACCTGGGAGTGTCACAGGAGTACCTGGGATTATCAAAGGTGTAACTGGCAGTGTCATCGGTGTACCTGGGAGTGTCAGCGTGCGCCGGAGTGTTAGAGGTGTATCAGGGAGTGACAGAGGTACCTAGGGTGTCAGAGAGGTGTACCTGGGGGTGTCGGAGGTGACCTGGGAGTGTCAAAGGTGTACCTGGGAGTGTCAGAGGTGTACCCGGGATGTCAGAGATGTACCTGGGAGTGTCAGAGGTGTACCAGGGAATGTCAGTGGAGTATTTGGAGTGTCAGAGGTGTACTTGGGAGTGTCAGGTTGTACCTGGGAGTGTCCGGGAGGCGGACTTGGGAGTGTCAAGGTGTACCTGGGAGTATCAGAGGTGTACCTGGGAGTATCGGGAGGTGTACCTGGGAATATCTGAGGTGTACCAGGGAGTGTCAGAGGTGTACCTGGGAGTCTCAGAGGTGAACCAGGAGTGTCAGAAGAGTACCCGGGAGTGTCGGAGGTGTACTTGGGAGTGTCGGAGGTGTACCTGGGAGTGTCAGAGGTATACCTGGGTGTGCAGGTGTACCTGGGAGTGTCGGAGGTGCACTTGAGGAGTGTCAGAGGTGTACTGGAGTGTCAAGTACCTGGGAGTGTCAGAGGTGTACCTGGGAGTGTCGAGAGGTGTACCTGGGAGTGTCAGAAGGTACCTGGTAGTGTCAGAGGTGTGCCTTAGGGCATGTCAGAGGTGCACTTGGGAGTGTCAGAGGTGCCTTGGAGTGTCTGAGGATGCCTGGGAGTGTCTGAGGTGTACCTGGCAGTGTCACGAGTGTACCTGGCAGTGTCCGAGGTGTAACTGGTAGTGTCAGCTGTGTACTTGGGAGTGTCAGAGGTGTACCTGGGAGTGCCGGAGGTACCTGGGAGTGTCACAGAGTACCTGGGTCAAAGGTGTAACTGGCAGTGTCATCGGTGTACCTGGGAGGTCAGCGGTGCCTGGGAGCGTTAGAGGTGTATCAGGAGTGACAGAGAGTACCTAGGAGTCAGAGGTGTACCTGGGGGTGTCGGAGGTGTACCTGGGAGGTCAAAGGTACCTGGGAGTGCAGAGGTACCTGGGAGTGTCAGAGATGTACCTGGGAGTGTCAGAGGTGTACCAGGGAATGTCAGGAGTACCTGGGAGTGTCAGGGAGGTACCTGGGAGTGTCGGAGTTGTACCCGGGAGTGGAGGCGACCTGGGAGGACAGAGGTGTACCTGGGACAGTCAGGAGGCCTGGGAGATCGGAGGTGTACCTGGGAATATCTGAGGTGTACCAGGGAGTGTCAGGAGGTGTACCTGGGAGTCTCAGAGGTGAACCAGGAGCTCAGAGGAGTGAGTGTCAGAGGTGTACCTGGGAGTATCGGAGGTGTACCTGGGAGTGTCAGGGTGTAACTGGGAGTCTCAGAGGTAGCTTGAATGTCAGAGGTGTACCAGGGAGTGTCAGTGGAGTACCTGGGAGTCTCAAAGGTGTACCGGGAGTATCAGAGGTACCTGGGAATATTGGAAGTGGTACCTGGGAATATCGGAGGTGTACCTGAGTGTCAGAGGTGTACCTGGGAGTGTCGTAGGTGTACCTGGGAGTGTCCAGGAGTACCTGGGATTATCAAAGGTGTACCTGGCAGTGTCAGAGGTGTACCAGGAATGTCGGGGTGAGCACTGGGAGTGTCAGAGGTGTACCTGGGAGCAAAGGTGTACCTTGGAGTGTCAGAGGTGTACCTGGGAGGTTGTGGTACCTGGGAGTGTCAGAGGTGTAACTGGGAGTGTCAGAGGTACCTGGGAGGTCAGAGATGTACCTGGAAGTGTTCGGAGGTGTATATGGGAGTGTCGGACGTACCTAGGAGTGTCAGAGGTGAACCAGTGAATGTCATTGGAGTACCTGGGAGTGTCAGAAGTGTACCTGGGAGTGTCAGAGGTACCTGGGAGTGTCAGAGGTGTACCTGGGAGTGTCGGAGGTGTACCTGGGAGTGTCTGGGGTGTACCGGAGTATCTGGGGAGGTACCTGGGAGTGTCTGAGGTGTGCCTGGGAGGTCTGAGGTGTACCTGGGAGTGTCTGAGGTGTACCTGGGAGTGTCTGAGGTGTACTTGGGAGTGTCAGAGACGTACCAGGGAGTGTCAGGAGTACCTGGGAGTGTGAAAGGTGTACCTGGGAGTATCAGTGGTGTACCTGGGAATATCGGAGGTGTACCTGGGAATATCGGAGGTGTACCTGGGAGTGTCGGAGCTGTACCTGGGAGTGTGAGAAGTGTACCTGGGAGTGTCGGAGGTGTACCTGGGAGTGTCGGAGGTGCACCTGGGAGTGTCAGAGGTATACCTGGGAGTGTCACAGGTGTACCTGGGAGTGTCAAAGGTGTACCTGGGAGTGTCAGAGGTGTACCTGGGAATGTCAAAGGTGTACCTGGGAGGTCAGAGGTACCTGGTGTGTCAGCGGTGTACCTGGGAGGTCGGAGGTGTACCTGGGAGGTGAGAAGTGGTACCTGGGAGTGTCGGATGTGTACCTGGGATGTCGGAGGTGTACTTGGGAGTGTCAGTGGTGCACTGGGAGTGTCAGAGGTGTACCTGGGAGCAGTGGTGTACCTGGGAGTGTCTGAGGTGTACCGGGAGTGTCAGGAGGTGTGCCTAGGCGTGTCAGAGGTGCACTTGGGAGTGTCAGAGGTGCACCTGAGTGTCTGAGGTGTACCTGGGAGTGTCTGAGGTGTACCTGGCAGTGTCTGAGGTGTACCTGGCAGTGTCTGAGGTGTAACTGGCAGTGTCAGGTGTACGGAACTGTCAGAGGTGTACCTGGGAGTGTCAGAGGTGTACCTGGGGGTGTCAGGGGTTACCTGGGAGGCTGCAGGTGTACCTGGGAGTGTCAGAGGTGTACCTGGGAGTGTCAGAGATGTACCTGGGAGGTCATAGGTGTACCAGGGAATGTCAGTGAGTACCTGGGAGTGTCAGAGGTGTACATGGAGTGTCGGAGTTGTGCCTGGGAGTGTCGGAGGCGGACGGAGTCAGAGGTGTACCTGAGTATCAGAAGAGTACCTGGGAGTATCGGAGGTGTACCTGGGAATATCTGAGGAATCAGGGAGTGTCAGAGGTGTACCTGGGAGTCTCAGAGGTGAAACCAGGGAAGGAGGAGCACCTGGGAGTGTCAGGTGTAACTGGGAGTCTCGGAGGTGTAACTGGGAATGTCAGAGGTGTACCAGGAGTGTCAGTGAGTACCTGGGAGTCTCAAAAGTGTACCTGGGAGTATTAGAGGGGTACCGGAATACGAAGTGTGCCTGGGAATATCGGAGGTGGGAGTGTCAGAGGTACCTGGGAGTGTCGGAGGTGTACCTGGGAGTGTCACAGGAGTACCTGGGATTATCAAAGGTGTACCTGGCAGTGTCAGAGGTACCAGGAATGTCAGTGGAGCACTTGGGAGTGTCAAAGGTGTACCTGGAGGTCAGAGGTGTACCTTGGAGTGTCAGAGGTGTACCTGGGAGGTCAGAGGTGTACCTGGGAGTGTCAGAGGTGTACCTGGGAGTGTCGGAGGTGTACCTGGGAGTGTCTGGGGGTACCAGTGAATGCCCAGGAGCACCTGGGAGTGTCAGAGGTGTACCTGGGAGGTTGGGAGGTGTACCGGGAGTGTCAGAGGTACGGTGGAGTGTCGGGAGGTGTACCTGGGAGTGTCTGGGTGTACCTGGGAGTATCTGGGTGTACCTGGGAGTGTCTGAGGTGAGCCTGGGAGTGTCTGAGGTTTACCTGGGAGGTCTGAGGTGTACCTGGGAGTGTCTGAGGTACCTGGGAGTGTCAGGAGACGTACCAGGAGGTCACAGGAGTACCTGGGAGGTGAGAGGTGTACCTGCGAGTGTGTGAGTTGTACCCAGGGAGTGTCTGAGGTGTACCTGGGAGGGTTAGAGGTGTACCTGGGAGGTCAGAGAGGCCTGTGAGTATCAGAGAGGTACCTGGGAGTGTCAGAGGTGTACCAGGGAGTGTCAGGGGTGTAACTGGGAGTCTCGGAGGTGTAACTGGGAATGTCAGAGGTGTACCAGGGAGTGTCAGTGGAGTACCTGGGAGTCTGAAAGGTGTACCTGGGAGTATTAGTGGTGGCACTGGGAATATCGGAGGTGTACCTGGGAATATCGGAGGTGTACCTAGGAGTGTCGGAGGTGTACCTTGGAGTGTGAGAAGTGTACCTGGGAGTGTCGGAGGTGTACGTGGGAGTTTCGGAGGTACTGGAGTGTCAGAGATACCTGGGAGTGTCAAGAGGTACCCTGGGAGGTTGTACCTGGGAGGTGTCAGAGGTGTACCTGGGAGTGTCGGAGGTGTACTGGGAGTGTCACTGGAGTACCTGGGATTGTCAAAGGTACCTGGCAGTGTCAGAGGTGTACCTGGGAGTGTCAGAGGTGCACTTGGGAGTGTCAGTGGAGCACTTGGGAGTGTCAGAGGTGTACCTGGGAGTGTCAGAGGTGTACCTGGTGTGTTAGAGGTGAACCTGGGAGTGTCAGAGGTGTACCTGGGAGTGTCAGAGGCACCTGGGAGTGTGAGAAGGCACCTGGGAGTGTCTGAGGTGTACCTGGGAGTGTCATAGGTGTACCAGGGAATGTCAGTGGAGTACCTGGGAGTGTCAGAGGTGTAACTGGGAGCCTGGAGTTGTGCCTGGGAGTGTCGGGAGGACCTGGGAGTGTCACAGGTACTCAGAGATGAGAGGCCTGGGAGAATCGGAGGTGTACCTGGGAATATCTGAGGTACCAAGGAGTGTCAGAGGTGGACCTGGGAGTCTCAGAGGTGAACTAGGGAGTGTCAGAGAGTACGGGAGTGTCAGAGGTGTACCTGGGAGTATCGGGAGGTGTACCTGGGAGTGCCAGGGGTGTAACTGGGCTGCTCCGGAGGTAACCGGGAATGTCAGAGGTACCAGGAGTGTCAGTGGAGTACCTGGGAGTCTCAAAGGTGTACCTGGGAGTATCAGAGGGTACCTGGGAATATCGGAAGTGTTCCTGGGAATATCGGAGGCCTGGGAGTGTCAGAGGTGTACCTGGGAGTGTCGGAGGTGTACCTGGGAGTGTCACAGGAGTACCTGGGATTATCAAAGGTGTACCTGGCAGTTTCAGAGGTGTACCAGGGAATGTCAGTGGAGTACTTGGGAGTGTCAGAGGTGTACCAGGGAATGTCAGTGGAGTATTTGGGAGTGTCAGAGGTGTACCTGGGAGTGTCAGAGGTGTACCTGGGAGTGTCAGAGGTGTACCTGGGAGTGTCAGAGGTTTTACCTGGGAGGGTGAGAGGTGTACCTGGGAGTGCTCAGAGATGTACCTGGGAGTGTCGGAGGTGTATCTGGGAGTGTCGGACGTGTACCTAGGGAGTGTCAGAGGTGTACCAGTGAATGTCAGTGGAGTATTTGGGAGTGTCAGAGGTGTACCTGGGAGTGTCAGAGGTGTACCTGGGAGGTCAGGTGTACCTGGGAGTGTCAGAGGTGTACCTGGGAGTGTCAGAGGTACCTGGGAGTGTCAGAGGTACCTGGGAGTGTCGGAGGTGTACCTGGGAGTGTCTGGGGTGTACCTGGGAGTAGGTGTACCTGGGAGTGTCTGAGGTGTGCCTGGGAGTGTCTGAGGTGTACCTGGGAGTGTCTGAGGTGTACCTGGGAGTGTCTGAGGTGTACCTGGGAGTGTCAGAGACGTAGGGGAGAGTGTCACAGGAGTACCTGGGATTGTGAGAGGTACCTGCGAGTGTGTGAGTTGTACTAGGAGTGTCTGAGGTGTACCTGGGAATGTCAGAGGTGTACCTGGGAGTGTCAGGGGTAACTGGGAGTCTCGGATGTAACTGGGAATGTCAGACGTGTACCAGGAGCAGTGGAGTACCTGGGAGTCTGAAGGAGCCTGGGAGTATCAGTGGTGTACCTGGGAATATCGGAGGTGTACCTGGGAGTGTCGGAGGTGTACCTGGGAGTGTGAGAAGTGTACCTGGGAGTGTCGGAGGTGTACCTGGGAGTGTCGGAGGTGTACCTGGGAGTGTCAGAGGTATGGGGAGTGTCCATGTACCTGGGAGTGTCGGAGGTGTACCTGGGAGCAGAGGTGTACCTGGGAGTGTCGGAGGTGTACCTGGGAGGTCACAGGAGACCTGGTTAAAGATGTACCTTGGAGTGTCAGAGGTGCACTTGGAGTGTCAGTGTATCAATATCGGACGATACCTGGGAGTCTCAGAGCCATAGAATGTCAGTGGAGTACTTGGGAGGTCAGAGGTGTACCTGGGAGTGTCAGAGGTGTACCTTTGTGTGTTAGAGGTGTATCTGGGAGTGTCAGAGGTGTGCCTGAGTGTCGGAGGTGTACCTGGAGGTGTGAGAAGTGTACCTGGGAGTGTCTGAGGTACAGCGAGTGTCGGAGGTGTACCTGGCAGTGTCAGCGGTGTACCTGGGAGTGGCATAGGTGTACGAGGGAATGTCACTGGAGTACCTGGGAGTGTCAAGGTGTACCTGGAGTGTCAGAGGTATACCTGGGAGCACAGTAGGTACCTGGAGTGTCAAGGTGTACCTGGGAGTGTCAGAGGTGTACCTGGGAATGTCAAAGGTGTACCTGGGAGTGTCAGAGGTACCTGGGACTGTCAGAGGTGTACCTGGGAGTGTCGGAGGTGTACCTGGAGGTGAAAAGTGTACCTGGGAGTGTTGGAGGTACCTGGGAGTGTCGGAGGTGACCTGGGAGTGTCAGAGGTGTACTTGGGAGTGTCAGAGGTGTACCTGGGAGTGTCACGGTGTACGTGGGAGTGTCTGAGGTGGCACTTGAGTGTCAGAGGTGTGCCTAGGCGTGTCAGAGGTGCACTGGGAGTGTCAGGTGCACTGGAGTGTCTGAGGTGTACCTGGGAGTGTCTGGAGGTACCTGGCAGTGTCTGAGGTGTACCTGGCAGTGTCTGAGGTGTAACTGGCAGTGTCAGCGGTGTACTTGGGAGTGCTGAAGGTGCACCTGGGAGTGTTAGGAGGATATCAGGGAGGACAGAGAGCAACCTAGAGTGTCATAGTAAACCTGGGAGGTCAGAGGTGTACCTGGGAGTGTCAGAGGTGTGACCTGGGAGTGTCAGAGGTACCTGGGAGTGTCAGAGGTGTATCTGGGAGTGTAGGAGGTGTACCTAAGAATGTCATGGTACCAGGGAATGTCAGTGGAGTACCTGGGAGTGTCAGAGGTACCTGGGAGTATCGAAGATGTACCGGGTGTACCGGAGGTGTACCTGGGAGTGTCATAGGTACCTGGGAGTATCAGAGGCCTGGGAGTGTCAGAGGCTTGGGAGTGTCAGGTGTAACTGGGAGTCTCGGAGGTGTAACTGGGAATGTCAGAGGTGTACCAGGAGTAGTAGGAGTACTCAGTCTCAAAGGTGTACCTGGGAGATCAGAGGGTGCCTGGGAATATCGGAAACCCTGGGAATATCGGAGGTGTACCTGTATGTGTCAGAGGTGTACTGGGAGTGTCGGAGGTGTACTGGGAGTGTCACAATAGTGGGATTATCAGAGGTGTACCTGGCAGTGTCAGAGGTGTACCAGGGAATGTCAGTGGAGTGCAGGTGTCAGAGGTGTACCTGAGAGTGTCAGAGGTGTGCTGTGAGTGTCAGAGGTGTGCCTGGGGAGTGTCAGAGGTGTACCTGGGGTGTCGGAGGTGTACCTAGGACTGTGAAAGTGTGCAGGGTGTCGGAGGTGTGCCTGGGGGTGTGGGAGGTGTACCTGGCAGTGTCAGCGGTGTACCTGGGAGTGTCAAAGGTGTGCCTGGGGTGTCAGGGTGTACCTGGGAGTGTCAGAGGTGTGCTGAGGTGTCAGGGGTGCACTTGGGAGTGTCTGGGTGTCTGAGGTGGCACGGGAGTGTCTGAGGTGTACCTGACAGTGTGGAGGTGTGCCTGGCAGTGTCTGAGGTGTAACTGTCAGTGTCAGCGGTGCCTGGGAGTGTCGGCGGGGCCTGGGGTGTTAGGAGGTGTATCAGGGAGTGACAGGAGGTACTAGGGTGTCAGAGGTGTACCTGGGAGTGTCAGAGTGTACCTGGGAGTGTTAGAGGTTTACCTGGGAGTGTCAGAGGTGTACCTGATAGTGTCAGAGATGTACCTGGGAGTGTCAGAGGTGTACCTGGGAGTGTCAGAGGTGTATCTGGGAGTGTAGGAGGTGTACCTAAGAATGTCAGCGGTGTACCAGGGAATGTCAGTGGAGTACACAGGTGTCAGAGGTGTACCTGGGGTATCGAGGAATATGTACCTGGGTGTATCGGAGGTGTGCCTGGGAGTGTCAGAGTTTTACCTGGGAGTACAGAGGTGTACCTGGGAGTGTCAGAGGTGTACTTAGGAGTGTCAAGGGTGTAACTGCAGGAGTCTCGGAGGTGTAACTGGGAATGTCAGAGGTGTACCAGGGTGTTAGTGGGTACCTGGAAGTCTCAAGGTGTACCTGGGAGTATCAGAGGGTACCTGGGAATATCGGAAGTGTACCTGGGAATATCGGAGTGTGCCTGTATGTGTCAGAGGTGTACCTGGGAGTGTCGGAGGTGTACCTGGGAGTGTCACAAGAGTACCTGGGATTATCAGAGGTGTACCTGGCAGTGTCAGAGGTGTGCCAGGAATGTCAGTGGAGTACTTGGGGTGTCAGAGGTGTACCTGGGAGTATGGTGTGCCTTGGAGTGTCAGAGGTGTACCTGGGAGTGTCAGAAGGTGTACCAGAGTGTCGGAGGTGTACCTAGGGGCTGTGAAAGTGTACCTGGGAGTGTCGGAGGTGTACCTGGGGTGTGGGAGGTGTACCTGGCAGTGTCAGCGGTGTACCTGGGGTGTCAGAGGTGTGCCAGGGAATGTCAGTAGAGGTACCTGGGAGTGTCAAGGTGTACCTGGGAGGGGTCAGAGGTGTGCCTGGGGTGTCAGAGGTGTACCTGGGGGTGTCAGGTGTACAGGGTGTCAGAGGTGTACTGGGGTGGCAGAGGTGTGCCTAGGGTGTCAGAGGTGCGCTTGCAGTGTCACCTTGGGTGTCTGAGGTGTGCAGGGTGTCTGAGGTGTACTGACGGTGTCTGGGGTGTACTTGGCGAGGTGTGCGAGGTGTAACTGTCAGTGTCAGCGGTGTACCTGGGAGTGTCGGGGACCTGGGAGTGTTAGAGGTGTATCAGGAGTGACAGAGGTGCCTAGGAGTGTCAGAGGTGTACCTGGGAGTGTCAGAGTGTGCCTGGGAGTGTTAGAGGTTTGCAGGAGTGTCAGAGGTGTACCTGATAGTGTCAGAGATGTACCTGGGAGTGTCAGGAGGTGTATCTGGGAGTGTCGAACGTGTACCTAGAAGTGTCGGAGGTGTACCAGAGAATGTCAGAGGTGTACCTGGGGTGTCAGAGGTGTACCTGGGGAGTGTTAGAAATTGTGCCTGGGAGTGTCAGAGGTGTACATGGGGAGTGTCGGAGGTGTACCTGGGAGTGTCTGGGGTGTGCCTGGGAGTATCACAGGAGTCCTGGCAGTGTCTGAGGTGTACCTGGGAGTGTCAGGTGTACCTGGGAGTGTCGGAGGTGTACATGGGTGTCAGAGGTGTGCACAGCGTTGTCGGTGTGCCTGGGAGTGTCTGGGGTGTGCCTGGGGTGTCAGGTAAGTGCCAGGGAGTGTCACAGGGTACCTGGGAATGTGAGAGGTGTGCCTGCGAGGTGTGTGAGGGTGTGCCTAGGAGTGTCTGAGGTGTGCCTGGGATTGTCTGAGGTGTACTTGGGAGTGTCTGGGGTGTGCCTGGGAGTGTCAAGAAGTACCAGGGAGTGTCGGGGTGCCTGGGAGTGAAGTGTACCACTGCGAGTGTGAGAGTTGTACCTAGGGTGTCTGGGTGTACCTGGGGTCAGGGTGTACCTGCAAGTGTCAGAGGTGTACCTGGGAGTATCGCAGGTGTACCTAGGAGTATCTGAGGTGTACCTGGGTTGTCAGAGGTGTACCTGGGGTATCAGAGATGTACCTGGGGAGTGTCTGCTTGAGGTGTGCCTGGAGTGTCGAGTGTACCTGGCAGTGTGGCGGTGTGCCTGGGAGTGTCATGGGTGTACCAGGTATAATGCGACAAAACACAATGAGAGGAAGAATATATAAGTAGAAGTATAGAGTAGGAATGTAAAGATAAGAAACTTGGTAGCGTGGCCTGGATGTTATTTGCACAGCGTCACTACGCTATCTTATCTCATATGTCAATACACATATATCACTTCTTAAAGGGACAACAGCTAAACACCTGCAATTAGCTATATATTACTTCACTCAATGACATGGACTTACATTAATATCACTATTATATCGAGTACTAACATTATGCTTTACGTTACTTGACACTCTCAGACACCTGAATGACTACTTCCACAGTAGGTAACTCACCTAGGACGTTCTGACAAGACTCGTGTACCCTGACGTAGGCCCAGTGAGTGCTGGCTGGAGAAACACTCCTATGGGAGGGGTCTGTAGCCAGGCGTGCCGTGGTCTGGTCGGGAGGTCTCCCTCCCGACCTGGGAGAGACGTGCGTGACTCTGCTTAGTAGACAGTGACGACCCGAACAGGAGAGATGACAGCAACCAGAATGAGAATCAGTATGACCAGAATCAGAATGATAATAGTAATCCCCATGGACGAGACTGTAAGGGCCTTTATATGGGGTCAGCCAGCCATTTCGACCTCTAACAGTAACACTAAACTGGTTTTGATCTAGATAGCTGTGTGCAGGTATGGTCTGGCCAGGTGTCTGGCTAGGTGCGGTTGTAGGTCACCGGCTCACGTCATTGAGCGAGTCAAGTCCCTTGGGTCGACCTGAAGTGTGTCAGCCCAGATGTGGTGGTACCACGAGGTCTGCAGATATCTTGCTGTTATATGCGGCATGGTCTGGGCTGTAAGGTTTGGTCTGACCAATCACTCATTACACAGGAATGTCAGTGGAGTACTGGGAGTGTCAAGGTGGACCTGGGGAGTGTCAGGGTATGCCTGGGAGTGTCAGAGGGGTGCCTGAGGTGTCAGAGGTGTACCTGGGGTGTCAGCGGTGTGCCTGGGAGTGTCGGAGGTGTGCCTGGGAGTGTGAGAAGTGTACCTGGGAGTGTCGGAGGCAGCGCACCAGGGTGTCGGAGGTGTACCTGGGGTATGGGGTGGCCTTGGGAGTGTCGAGGTGTACCAAGGGTGTGTGTGTGCCTGGGAGTGTCTGAGGTGTGCCTGGGGTGTCAGAGATTGTGCCTAGGAGTTTCAGAGGTGCCTTGGGAGTGTCAGAGGTGCCTCGGAGATCTGAGGTGTGCCTGGGAGTGTCTGAGGTGTGCCTGGTAGTGTCTGAAGTGTGCCTGTGGTGTCTGGTGTAACTGGCAGTGTCAGCGGTGTGCCTGGGAGTGTCAGCGGTGGAACTGGGAGTGTTACAGGTGTATCAGGGGTGACAGAGGGTACCTAGGGTGTCAGAGTGTGCCTGGGGTGTCAGAGGTGTGCAGGGTGTCAGAGGTGTACCTTGAGTGTCAGAGGTGTATCCCAGAATTGTCAGGAATGTACCTGGGAGTTTCAGACGTGTATCTGGGAGTGTCCGGACGTGTACAGAATTGTCAGAGGTGTAACAGGGAATGTCAGTGGAGTACCTGGGAGTGTCAGATGTGCCTGGGAGTGTGGAGTTGTACTAGGAGTGTCGGACTGCTGGGCTTGGGAGTGTCAGAGGTGTGCCTGGGCCGTATCAGAGGAGATTGTACCTGGGAATCGGAGGTGTGCCTGGGAGTGTAAGCAGGAGTTCCTGGGATTATCAGGGGTGTGCCTGGCAGTGTCAGAGGTGTACCTGGGCGTATCAGAGGTGTGCCTGAAGGTGTCTGGGGTACGCAAGGGTGTCTGAGGTGTACAGCGGTGTCTCAGGGTGTACCTGGCAGTGTCTGAGGTGTAACTGTCAGTGTGAGCGCTGTACCTTCGAGTGTCGGAGGTATGCCTGGGAGTGTTAGAGGTGTATCGGGGAGTGACGAAGTACACAAGTGTCAGAGGTGTACCTGGGAGTGTCAGAGGTGTACCTAGGAGTATCAGAGTTTACCTGGAGTGTCGGAGGTGTGCCTGGGGTATCAGGAGATGTGCCTGGGGTGTCAGGGGTGCAGCTGGGGTCTCGGAGGGTGGCAACTGGGAATGTCAGGAGGTGTGCAGGGGAGTGTCGGTGGTGCCTGGTAGTCTCAAGGTGTACCTGGGGTATCAGAGGTGCCTTTTGGAATATCCAGAGTGTACCTGGGAATATCGAATTGTGCCTGTATGTGTCAGAAGGTGTACCTGGGAGTGTCGGAGTGTACCTGGGGTATCACAAGAGTACCTCAGTTATCAGAGGTGTACCTGGCAGTGTCAGAGGTGTACCAGGGAATGTCAGTGGGTACTTGGGAGTCGATTATCAGAGGTGTATCAGTGTCAGAGGTGTCCAGGGAATGTCAGTGGAGTACTTGGGAGTGTCAGAGGTGTACCTGGGAGTGTCAGTGTACCTTGGAGTGTCAGAGGTGTACCTGGGAGTGTCAGAGTAGTGCCTGGGAGTGTCAGGGGTGTACCTGGGAGTGTCAGAGGTGTGCCTGGGAGTGACAGAGTTTACCTGGGAGTGTCAGAGGGTGTATCTGGGGTGTCGGAGGTGTACCTAGGAGTGTCAGAGGTGTACCAGGGAATGTCAGTGGAGTACCTGGAGTGTCAGAGGTGTACCTGGGGTGTCAGAGGTGTAACTGGGGAGTGTGAGAGGTGTACCTTGAGAGTGTCGGAGGTGTACCTGGGAGTGTCTGGGGTGTACCTGGGATGTCTGGGGTGTGCGAGTGTCTGAGGTGTACCTGGGAAGTATCAGAGGTGTCCTGGATGTGTCGGAGGTGACATGGAGTGTCAGTGGTGTACCTGGCAGTGTCAGTGTACCTGGGAGTGTCAGGGTGTGCCTGGGTGTCTGAGGTGTACCTGGGGTGTCTGGTGTACCTGGGGTGTGAGGTGTACCTGGGGTGTCAGAGTACCAGGGAGTGTCACAGGGGTACCTGGGAGTGTGAGGTGTACCTGCAGGTTTGAGAGTTGTACCTAGGGGTGTCTGAGGGGTGTGCCTGGGGTCATGGGTGTGCCTGGGAGTGTCAGAGGTGTGCCTGGGAGTATCTGGTGTGGATTGTGGGTGTGCCTGGGAGTATCAGAGATGTACCTGGGAGTGTCAGGGGTGCAACTGGGAGTCTCGGAGGTGTAACTGGGAATGTCAGAGGTTAGTGAGGGGTGTCAGTGGGACCTGGGAGTCTCAAGGTGTACCTGGGAGTATCAGAGGGCACCTGGGAATATCGGAGATGTACCTGGGAATATCGGGATGTACCTGGGAGTGTCAGAGCTGTACCTGGGAGTGTCGGGTTGTACCTGGGGTGTCACAGGAGTACCTGGGATTATCAGGGTGTACCTGGCAGTGTCAGAGGTACCAGGGAATGTCAGTGGAGTACTTGGGAGTGTCAGGGTGTGCCTGGGGTGTCAGAGGTGTACCTTGGAGGTGTCAGTGTGCCTGGGAGTGTGTACCTGGGTGTCAGAGGTGTGCCTAGAGGTGTCAGAGGTGTGCCTGGGAGTGTCAGAGATGTACCTGGGAGTGTCAGAGGTGTATCTAGGAGTGTCGGATGTGCTGGGGTGTCAGGTGTACCAGGGAATGTCAGTGGGTACCTGGAGTGTCAGGTGTGCCTGGGAGTGTCAGAGGTGTGCCTGGTCGGAGGTGTGCCTGGGGTGTCAGTGGTGTGCCTGGTGTCGGAGGTGTGCCTGGGAGTGTTGGGTGTGCCTGAGGTGTGAGTGTGCCTGGGTGTCAGTGGTGTACATGGGGTGTGAGAGGTGTACCTGGGGTGTCAGAGGTTGGCCTTAGAGTGTCGGAGGTGTACCTGGAGTGTCTGGGGTGTACCTGGGGAGTATCAGGGGTGTACCTGGGAGTGTCAGAGGTGTACCTTGGTGTGTTGAGAGGTGAACCTGGGAGTGTCAGAGGTGTACCTGGGGTGTCAGAGGTGTGCCTGGGAGTGTGAGAAGTGTGCCTGGAGTGTCTGAGGTGTGCCTGGGGGTGTCATAGGTGTGCCAGGGAATGTCAGTGGAGTACCTGGGAGTGTCAGAGGTGCAACCGGAGTGTCAGGTGTGCCTGGGAGTGTCGGAGGCGGACCTGGGAGTGTCACAGGTGTGCCTGGGAGTATCAGAGTTGACCTGGGGTATCGGAGGTGTACCTGGGAATATCTGAGGTGTACCAGGGAGTGTCAGAGGGTGGACCTGGGAGTCTCAGAGGTGAACTAGGGAGTGTCAGAGGAGTGCCTGGGAGTGTCAGAGGTGTGCCTCGGAGTATCAGGTGTGCCTGGGGTGCCAGGGGTGTAACTGGGCGTCTCGGAGGTGTAACTGGGAATGTCAGAGGTGTACCAGGGTGTCAGTGGAGTACCTGGGAGTCTCAAGGTGTACCTGGGAGTATCAGAGGGTGCCTGGGAATATCAGGAAGTGTTCCTGGGAATATCGATGGTGTACCTGGGAGTGTCAGAGGTGTGCCTGGGAGTGTCGGAGGTGTGCCTGGGGTGTCCAGGAGTGCCTGGGATTATCAAACGTGTGCCTGGCAGTTTCAGGGTGTACCAGGGAATGTCAGTGGAGTACTTGGGGTGTCAGGGGTGTGCCAGGGAATGTCAGTGGTGCTTGGGAGTGTCAGAGGTGTGCCTGGGAGTGTCAGAGGTGTGCCTGGGGTGTCAGAGGTGTACCTGGGAGTGTCAGAGGTTTACCTGGGAGTGTCAGAGGTGTACCTGGGAGTGTCAGAGATGTACCTGGGAGTGTCAGAGGTGTCTGGGAGTGTCGGACGTGTGCCTGAAGTGTCAGAGGTGCCAGTGAATGTCAGTGGAGTACCTGGGGTGTCAGAGGTGTGCCTGGGAGTGTCAGAGGTGTACCTGGGAGTGTCAGAGGTGTGCCTGGGAGTGTCGGAGGTGTGCCTGGGAGTGTCTGGGGTGTACCTGGGGTATCTGGGGTGTGCCTGGGAGTGTCTGGTGTGCCTGGGGTGTCAGAGGTGTGCCTGGGGTGTCAGAGGTGTACCTGGGAGTGTCCAGAGGTGTGCAGGTGTCAGAGGTGTGCCTGGGGTGTCAGAGGTGTGCCTGGGAGTGTCAGAGGTGTGCCTGGGGTGTCTGGGGTGTGCCTGGGAGTATCTGGGGTGTGCCTGGGGTGTGGGGTGTGCCTGGGGTATCAGGGTGTCCTGGATGTGTGGGAGGTGTACATAGGGTGTCAGTGGTGTGCCTGGCAGTGTCAGCGGTGTGCCTGGGAGTGTCAGAGGTGTGCTGGGAGTGTCTGAGGTGTGTGCTGGTGTCTGAGGTGCACTGGGGTGTCTGAGGTGTGCCTGGGAGTGTCAGAGAAGTTCCAGGGAGTGTCAGGAGTGCCTGGGAGTGTGAGAGGTGTACCACTGCGGTTTGAGAGTTGTACCTAGGAGTGTCTGAGGTGTACCTGGGAGGGTCATAGGTGTACCTGGGAGTGTCAGAGGTGTACCTGGAGTATCTGGGTGTACCTGGGATTGTCAGAGGTGTGCCTGGGAGTATCAGAGATGTACCTGGAGGTGTCAGGGGTGCAACTGGGAGTCTCGGAGGTGTAACTGGGAATGTCAGAGGTGTACCAGGGGTGTCAGTGGAGGACCTGGGAGTCTCAAGGTGTACCTGGGAGTATCAGAGGGCACCTGGGAATATCGGAAGTGTACCTGGGAATATCGGAGATGTACCTGGGAGTGTCAGAGCTGTACCTGGGGTGTCGGGTTGTACCTGGGAGTGTCCAGGAGTACCTGGGATTATCAGAGGTGTACCTGGCAGTGTCAGAGGGGTACCAGGGAATGTCAGTGGAGTACTGGGAGTGTCAGGGGTGTGCCTGGGAGTGTAGAGGTGTACCTTGGGTGTCAGAGGTGTACTGGGGTGTCAGAGGTGTGCTGGGGTGTCAGAGGTGTACTGAGGTGTCAGAGGTGTACCTGGGGTGTCAGAGATGTGCCGGAGTGTCAGAGGTGTATCTAGGAGTGTCGGATGTGTACCTAGGAGTGTCAAGGTGTACCAGGGAATGTCAGTGGAGTACCTGGGAGTGTCCAGAGGTGTACCTGGGGTGTCCAGAGGTGTACCTGAGAGTGTCGGAGGTGTGCCTGGGTGTCAGTGGTGTGCCTGAGTGTCGGGTGTGACCTGGGGAGTGTGGAGGTGTGCCTGGAGTGTGAGAGGTGTGCCTGGGGTGTCAGTGGTGTGCATGGGGTGTGAGAGGTGTGCCTGGGGTGTCAGAGGTGTGCCTGAGGTGTCAGTGCCTGGGGTGTCTGGGGTGTGCCTGGGGAGTATCAGGGGTGTACCTGGGAGTGTCAGAGGTGTACCTTGGTGTGTTAGAGAGGTGAACCTGGGAGTGTCAGAGGTGTACCTGGGGGTGTCAGAGGTGTACCTGGGGAGTGTGAGAGTGCCTGGGAGTGTCTGAGGTGTGCCGAGTGTCATAGGTGTACCAGGGAATGTCAGTGAGTACCTGGGGTGTCCAGAGGTGTGGGAGTGTCGGAGTTGTGCCTGGGAGTGTCGGGAGGCGGACCAGAGTTCTAGTGTCCCTGGGAGTATCAGAGTTGTACCTGGGAGTATCGGAGGTGTACCGGGAATATCTGAGGTGTACCAGGGAGTGTCAAGCCTGGGAGTCTCAGAGGTGAACTAGGGAGTGTCAGAGGAGTACCTGGGAGTGTCAGAGGTGTACCTCCGGAGTATCGGAGGTGTACCTGGGGTGCCAGGGTGTAACTGGGCGTCTCAGAGTGTAACTGGGAATGATCAGAGGTGTACCAGGGAGTGTCAGTGGAGTACCTGGGAGTCTCTAAAGGTGTACCTGGGAGTATCAGAGGGTACCTGGGAATATCGGAAGTGTTCCTGGGAATATCGAAGGTGTACCTGGGAGTGTCAGAGGTGTACCTGGGAGTGTCGGAGGTGTACCTGGGGTGCACAGGAGTACCTGGGATTATCAAACGTGTACCTGGCAGTTTCAGAGGGTGTACCAGGGAATGTCAGTGAGTACTTGGGAGGTCAGAGGTGTACCAGGAATGTCAGTGAGTACTTGGGAGGTCAGAGGTGTACCTGGAGGCTGCAGAGGTGTACCTGGGAGGTCAGAGGTACCTGGGAGGTGTCAGAGGTTTTACCTGGGAGTGTCAGAGGTACCTGGGAGTGTCAGAGATGTACCTGGGAGTGTCAGAGGTGTATCTGGGAGTGTCGGACGTGTACCTAGAAGTGTCAGAGGTGTACCAGTGAATGTCATGAGTACCTGGGAGTGTCAGAGGTACCTGGGAGGCAGAGGTGTACCTGGGAGTGTCAGAGGTGTACCTGGGAGTGTCGGAGGTGTACCTGGGAGTGTCTGGGGTGTACCTGGGAGTATCTGGGGTGTACCTGGGAGTGTCTGAGGTGTGCCTGGGAGTGTCTGAGGTGTACCTTGGAGGTCTGAGGTGTACCTGGGAGTGTCTGAGGTGTACCTGGAGTGTGAGAGACGTAGCAGGAGGCACAGGAGGCCTGGGATTGTGAGAGGTGTACCTGCGAGTGTGTGAGTTGTACCTAGGAGTGTCTGAGGTGTACCTGGGAATGTCAGAGGTGTACCTGGGAGTGTCAGGGGTGTAACTGGGAGTCTCGGATGTGTAACTGGGAATGTCAGACGTGTACCAGGGAGTGTCAGTGGAGTACCTGGGAGTCTGAAAGGTGTACCTGGGAGTATCAGTGGTGTACCTGGGAATATCGGAGGTGTACCTGGGAGTGTCGGAGGTGTACCTGGGAGTGTGAGAAGTGTACCTGGGAGTGTCGGAGGTGTACCTGGGAGTGTCGGAGGTGTACCTGGGAGTGTCAGAGGTATACCTGGGAGGCTACAGGCACTGGGAGGTCGGTGTACCTGGGAGGTCAGAGGTGTACCTGGGAGTGTCGGAGGTGTACCTGGGAGGTGGACAGGAGTACCTGGGATTGTCAGGTGTACCTGGAGTGTCAGAGGCACTTGGGAGTGTCATAGGTGTATCTGGGAATATCGGACGTATACCTGGGAGTGTCAGAGGGATGTACCAGGGAATGTCAGTGAGTACTTGGGAGTGACAGAGGTGTACCTGGGAGTGTCAGAGGTGTACCTTGGTGTGTTAGGAGGTGTATCTGGAGTGTCAGAGGTGTACCTGGGAGTGTCGGAGGTGTACCTGGGAGGTGGGAGAAGTGTACCTGGGATGTCTGAGGTGTACCAAGGAGTGTCGGAGGTGTACCTGGCAGTGTCAGCGGTGTACCTGGGAGTGGCATAGGTGTGAGGGAATGTCAGAGTACCTGGGAGTGTCAAAGGTGTACCTGGGAGTGTCAGAGGTGCCTGGGAGTGTCAAGATGTACCTGGAGGTCAAGGTGTACCTGGAGTGTCAGGAGGTGTACCTGGGAATGTCAAAGGTACCTGGGAGTGTCAGAGGTGTACCTGGGGAGTGTCAGAGGTACCTTGGAGGTCAGAGGTGTCTAGGCGTGTCAGAGGTGCACTTGGGAGTGTCAGAGGTGCACCTTGGAGGTTCTGAGGTGTACCTGGGAGGTCTGAGGTGTACCTGGCAGTGTTCGAGGTGTACCTGGCAGTGTCTGAGGTGTAACTGGCAGTGTCAGCGGTGTACTTGGGAGTGTCAGCGGTGCACCGGGAGTGTTAGAGGTATATCAGGGAGTGACAGAGGAGTACCTAGGAGTGTCATAGGTGTACCTGGGAGTCAGAGGTGTACCTGGGAGTGTCAGAGGTGTACCTGGGAGGTCAGAGGTGTACCTGGGAGTGTCAGAGGTGTATCTGGGAGGAAAGAGGTGCACCAAGAATGTCAGCGGTGTACCAGGAATGTCAGTGGAGTACCTGGGAGTGTCAGAGGTGTACCTGGGAGTATCGAAGTGTACCTGGGTGTATCAAGGAGGTGTGCCTGGGGAGTGTCAGAGGTGTACCTGGGGTATCAGAGTGTACCTGGGGAGTGTCAGAGGTGTGCAGGAGTGTCAGGGGTGTAACTGGGGAGTCTCGGAGGTGTAACTGAGAATATCCAGAGGTGTGCAGGAGTGTCAGTGGAGTGCCTGGAAGTCTCAAGGTGTACCTGGGGTATCAGAGGGGTACCTGGGAATATCAGGAAGTGTACCTGGGGAATATCGGAGAGTGTACCTGTGTGTGTCAGAGGTGTGCCTGGGGAGTATCGGAGAGTGTACCTGGGGAGTCACAAAAGGTACCTGGGATTATCAGAGGTGTGCCTGGCAGTGTCAGAGGTGTACCCAGGGAATGTCAGTGGAGTACTTGGGGAGTGTCAGAGGTGTACCTGGGTTGTGGGGTGTACCTTGGAGTGTCAGAGTGCCTGGGGTGTCAGAGGTGTGCCTGGGAGTGTCAGGTGTACCTGGGACTGTGAGAGATGTGCCTGGGGAGTGTCGGAGGTGTGCCTGGGAGTGTGGGAGGTGTGCCTGGCAGTGTCAGCCTTGTGCCTGGGAGTGTCAGGGTGTACCAGGGAATGTCAGTGGGAATACCTGGGGAGTGTCAAGGCGTGCCTGGGAGGGTCAGAGGGTGGTGCCTGGGAGTGTCAGAGGTGTACCTGGGAGTGTCAAGGTGTACCTGGGGTGTCAGGGGTGTGCCTGGGAGTGTCAGGGTGTACCTGGGGTGTCAGCGGTGTGCCTGAGGTGTCTGAAGTGTGCCTGGGGAGTGTCAGAGGTGTGCCTAGAGTGTCAGAGGTGCACTTGGGAATTAATCACCTTGGGTGTCTGGGGAATTGTACCTGGGAGTGTCTGAGGTGTACCTGACAGTGTCTGGAGTGTGCCTGGCGGTGTCTGAGGTGTGGCTGTCAGTGTCAGCGGTGTGCCTGGGGAGTGTCATGGCGGGGGACCTGGGAGTGTTAGAGGTGTATCAGGGGTGACAGAGGAGTGCCTAGGAGTGTCAGAGGGTGTACCTGGGGTGTCAGGTGTGCCTGGGGTGTTGGGGTTTACCTGGGAGTGTCAGAGGTGTGCCTGTTGGTGTCAAGAGATGTACCTGGGAGTGTCCAGGGGTGTGTCTGGGAGTGTCAGACGTGTGCCTGGGGTGTCATGGAGGTGTACCAGAGAGAATGTCAGAGAGGTGTGCCTGGGAGTGTCAGAGGTGTACCTGGGGTGTCAGAGGTGTGCCTGGGGTGTCAGAGGTGTACATGGGAGTGTCGGAGGTGTACCTGGGGAGTGTCTAGGGTGTACCTGGGGTATCTGGGGGAGTGCCTGGGAGTGTCTGGGGTGTGCCTAGGGTGTCAGAGGTGTGCCTGGGAGTGTCCAGGGTGTACATGGAGTGTCAGAGGTGTGCCTGGCAGTGTCAGCGGTGTACCCTGGGGAGTGTCAGAGGTGTGCCTGGGGAGTGTCTGAGGTGTGCCTGGGTGTCTGGGTGTGCCTGGGAGTGTCTGGGGGTGTGCCTGGGGTGTCCAGAGGGGGTACCAGGGGGAGTGTCACAGGAGTGCCTGGGGGAATGTGAAGGTGTGCCTGCAGGTGTTGGGGGTGTGCCTGGGGTGTCTGAGGGTGTACCTGGGATTGTCTGGGGTGTGCCTGGGGTGTCTGAGGTGTGCCTGGGAGTGTCAGAGAAGTGCAGGAGTGTCACAGGAGTGCCTGGGGTGTGAGAGGGTGTGCCACTGCGAGTGTGAGGGATTGGCACCTAGGGTGTCTGAGGGGTGTACCTGGGGAGGGTCCAGAGGTGTGCCTGGGAGTGTCAGAGGTGTGCCATAGAATTATCACCAGGTGTGCCTGGGGTATCTGAGGTGTACCTGGGATTGTCAGAGGTGTGCCTGGGAGTATCAGAGAGATGTACCCACCAAGTGTCACAGAGGTGTGCCTGGGGAGTGTCCAGGTGTGCCTGGCAGTGTCAGCAGTGTGCCTCAAGTGTCATGGAAGATGTGCCAGGTATAATGCGACAAACACAATGAGAGGAAGAATATATATAAGTAGGAAGTATAGAGAGTAGATAAAGATAAGAAACTTGGTAGCATGGCCTGGATGTTATTTGCACAGCATCCACTACTGACATCTTATCTCGTATGTACATATATCACTTCTTAAAGGGACAACATAAACACCTCTTGTGCAACTATATATTACTTCACTCAATGACATGGACACATTAATATCACTGTATATCAGAGGTACTAACACATTATGCTTTACGTTACTTGACACACTGACTCTCAGACACACCTGAATGAATACACTTTACAGTAGGTAACTCACCTAGGACGTTCTGACAAGACTCACATGTACCCTGACGTGGGCCAGTAGCGGAGTGCTGGCTGGGCTTGCCTACTATGGAGGGTCTGTGGCTGGCGATGCCCGTGAGGTCTGGTCAGGAGGTCTCCTCCGACCTGGGGAGAGACGTCGTGACTCTGCTTAGTGAACGAGTGACGACCCGAACGGGAGAGATGACAGCAACCAGAATGAGAGTCAGTATGACCAGAATCAGAATGATAGCTAATGTTACGTGGACAGGACTGGACCTTTATATGGGGTCGGCCCAGCCGACTACGGTAATATCTAACAATTAACACTAAACTGGTTTGATCTAGATGGCTGTGCAGGTGTGGTCTGGCCAGAGTGTCCTGGCTAGAGTGCGGTTAATAGTCACCGGCTCCGTCATTAGCCCAAGGCGAGGTCAAAGTCCCTTGGGTCGACCTAAGGTGTGTCAACCCGGAATGGTGGTACCACGAGGGTCTGCAGTGCTCTTGCTGTTATGCGGCATAGTTGATTCTGGGCTGTAAGGTTTGGTCTGACAATCACTCATGCACAGGGAATGTCAGTGGAGTGCCTGGGGTGTCAAGGTGGACCTGGAGTGTCAGAGGTAATACTGATCCAGGGTGTACCTACCAGAGTGTCAGAGGTGTGCCTGGGAGTGTCTGGTGTGCCTGGGAGTGTCCCGAGGAGGTGTGCCTGGGGTGTGAGAAGTGTGCCTGGGGTGTCGGGTGCCTGGGGAGTGTCGGAGGGTGTACCTGGGAGTGTCAGAGGTGTGCTTGGGGTGTCAGAGGTGTGCCTGGAATTATGTGGTCATGCCTGGGAGTGTCTGGGGTGTGCCTGGTGTGGGGTGTGCTGGGGTGTCAGGGGTGCACTTGGGGAGTCAGAGTGCACTCGGAGAATCTGAGGTGCATGCCTGGGGTGTCTGAGGTGTGCCTGATAGTGTCTGGAGACTGTGCCTGGCAGTGTCTGGTGTAACTGGCAGTGTCAGCGGTGTGCAAGTGTCAGCGGTGGAACTGGAGTGTTAGGAGTGTATCAGGGAGTGAGGAGTACCTGGGAGTGTCAGAGGTGTGCCTGGGGTGTCAGAGGTGTGCCTGGGAGTGTCAGAGGTGTACCTTGGAGTGTCAGAGGTGTGCCTGGGAGTGTCAGAGATGTGCCTGGGAGTGTCAGGGGTGTCTGGGGTGTCGGACGTGTGTGCCTGGGGAGTGTCAGAGGTGTAACGGGAATGTCAGTGGAGTGCCTGGGAGTGTCAGATGTGTACCTGGGAGTGGCAGGTTGTGCCTGGGGAGTGTCGGACGCGGACTTGGGAGTGTCAGAGGTGCCTGGGCGTATCAGAGGTGTACCTGGGAGTGTCAGGTGTGCCTGGGAGTGTCTGGGGTTCCTGGGGAATATCAGAGGTGTGCCTGTGGCAGTGTCAGAGGTGTGCCAGGAATGTCAGTGGAGTGCTTGGGGTGTCCAGAGGTGTGCCTGGGTGCCTGTGAGGGGTGTGCCTTGGGTGTCAGAGGGTGTGCCTGGGAGTGTGGGGTGTGCCTGGGGTGTCCGGAGGTGTGCCTGGGACGTGTGAAAGTGTGCCTGGGGTGTCGGAGGTGTGCCTGGGAGTGTGGGATGTGTGCCTGGCAGTGTCAGCGGTGGTGTACCTGGGAGTGTCAGAGGTGTGCAGGGAATGTCAGTGGAGTAACTGGGAGTGTCAAAGGGTGTACCTGGCAGTGTCAGAGGTGTACCTAAGTGTCAGAAGACGCACCTGGGGTGTCAAAGGTGTGGGGTGTCAGAAGGTGTACCTGGGAGTGTCAGAGGTGTGCCTGGGGAGTGTCAGGGTGTACCTGGGAGTGTCAGCAGTGTGCCTGGGAGTGTCGGAGGTGTGCACCTGGGAGTGTGAAGTGTGCCTGGGAGAGTCAGGTGTGCCTGGGGAATTATCCCCGGAGGTGTAATCTGGTGTCAGAGGTGTACTTGGGAAGTGTCAGAGGTGTACTTGGGAGTGTCAGAGGTACCTGGGAGTGTCAGCCAGGTGTACCTGAGAGTGTCTGAGGTTAACTGGGAGTGCCTGAGGTGTACCTGGCAGTGTTCGAGGTACCTGGTGTCTGGTGTAACTGTCAGTGTGAGCGCTGCACTGAGTGTCGGAGGTGCATGGGAGTGTTAGGAGGTGTATCAGGAGTGACAGAGGAGTACCTAGGAGTGTCAGAGGTGTACCTGGGAGTGTCAGAGGTGTACCTAGGAGTATCAGAGGTTTACCTGGGAGTGTCGGAGTTGTACCAGGGAGTGTCGGAGGCGGAACTGGGAGTGTCAAAGGTGTACCTGGGAGTGTCAGAGGTATACCTGGGAGTGTCCGAGGTGTACCTGGAAGTGTCAGCGGTGTACCTGGGAGTGTCAGCGGTGCACTTGGGAGTGTCAGAGGTGCACTTTGGAGAATCTGAGGTGCACCTGGGAGTGTCTGAGGTGTACCTGGTAGTGTCTGGAGGTGTACCTGGCAGTGTCTGGAGGTGTAACTGGCAGTGTCAGCGGTGTACCTGGGAGAGTCAGCGGAGGACGTAGAGGAGGTGTATCAGGGAGTGACAGAGAGTACCTAGGAGTGTCATAGGTGTACCTGGGAGTGTCAGAGGTGTACCTGGGAGTGTTGGGGTGCAACTGGGAGTCTCGGAGGTGTAACTGGGAATGTCAGAGGTGTACCAGGAGGTGTCAGTGGAGTACCGGAGTCTCAAAGGTGTACCTGGCAGCATCAGAGGGCTACCGGAATATCGGAAGTGTACCTGAGAATATCGGAATGTACCAGGAGTGTCAGAGCTGTACCTGGGAGTGTCGGAGGTGTACCTGGGAGTGTCACAGGAGCACCTGGGTATCAGAGGTGTGCAGTGTCAGAGGTGTACCACGGAATGTCAGTGGAGTACCTGGGGTGTCAGAGATGTACCTGGGAGTGTCAGAGGTGTACCTTGGAGTGTCAGAGTTGTACCTGGGGGGTCAGAGGTGTACGGGAGTGTCAGGAGGTGTACCTGTAGTGTCAGAGGTGTACCTGTGTAGCGAGATGTAGGTGTCAGAGGTGCATCTGGGAGTGTCGGACGTGTACCTAGGAGTGTCAGAGGTGTACCAGGGAATGTCAGTGGAGTACCTGGGGGGTCAGAGGTGTACCTGGGGTGTCAGAGGTGTAACTGGGAGTGTCAGAGAGATGCACCTGAGAGTGTCGGAGGTGTACCTGGGAGTGTCTGGGTGTACCTGGGAGTATCTGGGTGTACCTGGGAGTGTCTGAGGTCTACCTGGGAGTGTCAGAGAAGTACCAGGAGTGTCACAGGAGTACCTGGGATCGTGAGAGGTGTACCACTGCGAGTGTCTGAGGTGTACCTGGGAGTGTCAGAGGTGTCCCTGGGAGTGTCGGAGGTCATGGAGGTCAGAGGTGTACCTGGCAGTGTCAGCGGTGTACCTGGGGTGTCAGAGGTGTGCCTGGGAGTGTCTGAGGTGTACCTGGTGGTGTCTGAGGTGTACCTGGCAGTGTCTGAGGTGTAACTGGCAGTGTCAGCGGTGAACCTGGGGTGTCAGCGGTGGACCGAGTGTTAGGTGTGGGAGTGACAGACTAGTACCCAGAGTGTCAGAGGTGTACCTGGGTGTCAGGGTGTGCATAGGGGTGTCAGAGGGTACCTGGGAGGCCAGAGGTGTACCTGGGAGTGTCAGAGATGTGCAATGTCAGAGGTGTATCTGGGAGTGTCGGACGAACCGGAGTGTCAGAGGTGTAACAGGGAATGTCAGTGGAGTACCTGGGAGTGTCGAGGTGTCCTGGGAGTGTCTGAGGTGTACATGGGTGTGTCTGAGGTGTACCTGGGGTGTCTGAGGTCTACAGGAGTGTCAGAGTACCAGAGTGTCACAGGAGTACCTGGGAGTGAGGTGTACCACTGCAGTGTGAGAGTTGTACCTAAGTGTCTGAGGTGTACCTGGGAGTCATAGGTGTACCTGGGAGTGTCAGATGTGTACCTGGGAGTATCGGAGGTGTACCTGGGATCATCTGAGGTGTACCTGGGATTGTCAGAGGTGTACCTGGGAGTATCCAGAGATGTACCTGGGAGTGTCTGAGGTGTACCTGGGGTGTCAGGTGTACCTGGGTGTCAGCAGTGTACCTGGGGAGTGTCATGTGACACAGGGAATGTCAGTGGAGTACCTGGGAGTGTCAAAGGTGGAACTGGGAGTGTCAGAGGTATGCCTGGGAGTGTCAGAGGTGTACCTGGAAGTGTCAAAGGTGTACCTGGGAGTGTCTGGTGTACCGAGTGTCAGAGGTGCCTGGGAGTGTCAGAGGTGTACCTGGGAGTGTCAGCGGTGACCTGGGAGTGTCGGAGGTGTACCTGGTAGTGTGGGGCGACCTGGGAGTGTCAGGTGTACCTGGAGTGTTGGAGGTGTACCTGGGAGTGTCAGAGGTGTACTTGGGAGTGTCCAGGTGTACCTGGGGTGTCAGCAGTGTACCTGGGAGTGTCTGAGGTGTACCTGGGAGTGTCAGGTGTGCCTAGGAGTGTCAGAGGTGCACTTGGGAGTGTCAGAGGTGCTCCTTGAAGAATCTGAGGTGTACGTGGGAGTGTCTGAGGTGTACCTGACAGTGTCTGGTGTAACTGGCAGTGTCAGCGGTGTACCTGGGAGTGTCAGCAGTGGACCTGGGAGTGTTAGAAGTGTATCAGGGTGACAGACTAGTACCTAAGTGTCAGAGATGTGCCTGGGAGTGTCAGAGGTGTGCATTGGGGTGTCAGAGGTGTACCTGGGGATGTCAGAGGTGTACCTGGGAGTATCAGAGATGTACCTGGGAGTGTCAGGGGTGTATCTGGGGTGTCGGACGTGAACCTGGGAGTGTCAGAGGTGTAACAGGGAATGTCAGTGGGTACCTGGGAGTGTCAGAGGTGTGCCTGGGGTGTCTGGGGTGTACATGGGAGTGTCTGAGGGTGTGGGGTGTGCAGAGTCTGGGAGTGTCAAAGAAGTACCAGTGTCACAGGGAGTACCTGGGAGTGTGAGGTGTACCACTGCGGTGTGAGTTGTACCTGGGTGTCTGGTGTGCCTGGGAGGGTCATAGGTGTACCTGGGAGTGTCAGAGGTGTGCTGGGAGTATCGGAGAGTGTACTTGGGAGTATCTCAGGTGCCTGGGATTGTCAGAGGTGTACCTGGGAGTATCAGAGATGTACTTGGGAGTGTCTGGTGTACCTGGGAGTGTCGGAGTGTGCCTGGCAGTGTCAGCGGTGTGCAGTGTCAGAGGTGTACCAGGGAATGTCAGTGGAGTCCAGAGTGTCAAGGTGTACCTGGCAGTGTCAGAGGTGTACCTGGGGTGTCAGAGGTGTACCTGGGGTGTCAAGGTGTGCCTGGGAGTGTCAGAGGTGGACCTGGGGAGTCAGAGGTGGCCTGGGGTGTCAGAGATGTGCCTGGGAGTGTCAGCGGTGTACCTGGGGTGTCAGGTGTGCACCTGGGTGTGGAGTGTACCTGGGAGAGTCGGAGGTGTGCCTGCGGGGTGTCAGGTGTAATCTGGGAGTGTCAGAGGTGTGCTTGGGGTGTCAGAGGTGTGCCTGGGATTGTCAGCGGTGTACCTGAGGTGTCTGGAGGTGTGCCTGGGGTGTCAGAGGTGTGCCTAGGAGTGTCAGGTGCACTTGGGAGTGTCTTGGGTGTCTGAGGTGGACCTGGGGGTCTGGGGTGTACCTGGCAGTGTCTACGGTGTACTGGCAGTGTCTGAGGGTGCTGTCAGTGTCAGCGCTGTACCTGGGGTGTCAGCGGTGGACCTGGGAGTGTTAAGTGTATCAGGGGTGACAGAGGAGTGCCTAGGAGTCCAGAGGTGTACCCGGGAGTGTCAGAGGTGTACCTAGCAGTATCAGAGGTTTACCTGGGAATGTCAGAGTTGTACCTGGGAGTGTCGGAGGCGGAACAGGGAGTGTCAGGTGTACCTGGGAGTGTCAGAGGTATACCTTGGAGTGTCAGAGGTGTACCTGGGAGTGTCAAGGTGTGCCTGGGAGTGTCAGAGAAGTACCAGGGAGTGTCACAGGAGTACCTGGGGTGTGAGAGGTGTACCTGCAGTGTGAGAGTTGTACCTGGGGTGTCTGAGGTGTACCTGGGAGGGTCAGAGGTGTACCTGGGGTGTCAGCGGTGTGCCTGGGAGTATCAGAGTGTACCTGGGAGTATCGGAGGTGTAGCTGGGAGTGTCAGAGGTGTGCCTGGGTATCAGAGATGCCTGGGAGTGTCAGGGGTGCAACTGGGAGTCTTGGAGGGTGTAACTGGGAATGTCAGAGGTGTACCAGGGAGTGTCAGTGGAGTACCTGGGAGTTTCAAGGTGTACCTGGGGAGTATCAGAGGGTACTGCGGAATATCAGGAAGTGTACCTGGGAATATCGGAGATGTACCTGGGAGCTGTCAGGCTGTGCCTGGGGTGTCGGAGGTGTACCTTAAGTGTCACAGAGTACCTGGGTTATCAGGGGGTGTACCTGGCAGTGTCAGAAGTGTACCTGAGGAATGTCAGTGGAGTACTTAGTGTCAGAGTGTACCTGGGGAGTGTCAGAGGTGTGCCTTGGAGTGTCAGAGTGTGCCTGGGGCTGTCAGAAGTGTACCTGGGAGTGTCAGAGGTATGCCTGGGGTGTCAGGGTTGTACCTGGGAGTGTCAGAATGTACCCAGGGTGTCAGAGGTGTATCTGGGAGTGTCGGAGGTGTACCTAGGTGTCAGAGGTGTACCAGGGAATGTCAGTGGAGTACCTGGGAGTGTCAGAGGTGTACCTGGGAGTGTCAGAGGTGTAACTGGGAGTGTCAGAGGTGTACCTGAAGGTGTCGGAGGTGTACCTGGGTGTCTGGGGTGTACCTGGGAGTATCTGGGGTGTACCTGGGAGTGTCTGGGTGTGCCTGGAGTGTCAGAGGTGTCCCTGGATGTGTCAGGAGGTGTACATGGAGTGTCAGAGGTGTATGCCTGAGTGTAAGCAGTGTGACACGAGTGTCAGAGGTGTGCCTAGGGTGTCTGAGGTGTGCCTTGGAGTGTCTGAGGTGTACCTGAGAGTGTCATGAGGTGTACTGGGTGTCAGAGTGCCAGGGAGTGTCACAGGAGTACCTGGGGAGTGTGAGGTGTACCACTGCGAGTGTGAGGTTGTACCTAGGTGTCTGGGAGGTGTACCTGGGGTCAGAGGGTACCTCAGAATTATCTGAGGTGTACTGGGATTGTCAGAGGTGTGCCTGGAATTATCAGAGATGTACTGGGGTGTCTGAGGTGTACCTGGGAGTGTCGGAGGTGTACCTGGCAGTGTCAGCGGTGTGCCTGGGAGTGTCAGAGGTGTACCAGGGAATGTCAGTGGAGTACCTGGGAGTGTCAAAGGTGTACCTGGCAGTGTCAGAGGTGCACCTGGGAGGTGTCAGAGGTGTACCTGGGTTTGTCAAAGGTGTACCTGGGAGTGTCAGAGGCGTACCTGGGAGTGTCAGGGTGGCCACCGAGTGTCAGAGGTGTACCTGGGAGTGTCAGCGGTGGCTGAGGGTGCGGAGGTGTGCCTGGGGTGTGAAGTGTACCTGGGAGGTCGGAGGTGTACCTGGGAGGGCCGGAGGTGTAATCTGGGGAGGCCAGGAGGTGTACTTGGGAGGCCAGAGGTGTACCTGGGAGGCCAGCGGTGTACCTGAGAGTGTCTGAGGTGTACCTGGAGCCAGAGGTGTGCTCAGGAGGCCAGGAGGTGCACTTGGGAGTGTCACCTTGGAGGTTCAGAGGTGTACCTGGCAGTGTTCACGTGTGTACTGGCAGTGTTCTGAGGTAACTGATGTGTCAAGGCTGTACCTGGGAGTGTTTGAAGTGGTAGAATCTTGGAGCAGCAGAGGTGTATCAGGGAGCAGAGGAGTACCCAGGGAGGCCAGAGGTGGGCCTGGAGGTTCTTGAGGTAAAATTTAGGAGTATCAGAGGTTTACCTGGGAGTGTCGGAGTTGTACTTGGGAGTGTCGGAGGCGGAACTGGGAGTGTCAAGGTGTACCTGGGAGGTCAGAGGCATACCTGGGAGTGCTGAAGTGTACCTGGGAGTGTCAAAGGTGTACCTGGGAGCAAGTCAGAGAAGCACCAGGGGAGTGTCACAGGAGTACCTGGGAGTAAGTGAGAGTGGAGTTGTACCTAGGGTGTCTGAGGTGTGCCTGGGAGGGTCAGAGGTGTACCTGGGAGTGTCAGCGGTGTACCTGGGGTATCGGAGGTGTACCTGGGAGTATCGGAGGTGTACCTGGGAAGTGTCAGAGGTGTGCCTGGGAGTATCAGAGATGTACCTGGGGTGTCGAGTGTGCCTGGGAGTGTCAGGGGTACCTGGGTTATCAGAGGTGTACCTGGCAGTGTCAGAGGTGTCCAGGGAATGTCAGTGGGTATGGGGTGTCAGAGGTGTACCTGGGATTGTCGAGGTGTACCTTGGGTGTCAGGGTGTACCTGGGGTGTCAGGAGGTGTACCTGGGAGTGTCAGAGGTGTACCTGGGGTGTCCAGAGGTTGTACCTGGGGTGTCAGAGATGTACCTGGGAGTGTCAGAGGTGTGTCTGGGGGTGTCAGGAGGTGTACCTAGGGTGTCAGAGGTGTACCAGGGAATGTCAGTGGAGTACCTGGGAGTGTCAGAGGTGTACCTGGGAGTGTCAGAGGTGTAACGAGTGTCAGAGGTGTACCTGAGGTGTCAGGTGTACCTGAGTGTCTGGGGTGTACCTGGGGAGCATCAGGGTGTAACCTGGGAGGTCTGGAGGTACCTGAAGTGTCAGAGGTGTCCCTGGATGTGTCGGAGGTGTACATGGAGTGTCACTGAGGTGTACCTGGCAGTGTGGTACCTGGGAGGCCAGAGGTGTGCCTAGGAGTGTCTGGAGGTGTGCCTGGAGTGCCTGAGGTGTACCTGGGAGTGTCTGGAGGTGGTACCTGGGAGCGCCAGAGAAGGCCAGGGAGTGTCACAGGAGTACCTGGGAGTGTGAGAGGTGTACCACTGCGAGTGTGAGAGTTGTACTCAGGGAGTGTCTGAGGTACCTGGGAGGGTCAGAGGGTACCTGGGAGCATTCGAGGTGTGGGATTGTCAGAGGGTACTTGGGAGCATCAGAGATGTACCTTGGGAGTGTCTGAGGTGTACTTGGAGCAAGCCGAGGTGTACCCAGTGTCAGCGGTGTACCTGGGAGGCCAGAGGTACCTGAACGTCAGTGGAGCACCTGGGAGTGTCAAGGTGTACCTGGCAGTGTCAGAGGTGCACCTGGGAGTGTCAGAGGTACCTGGGTTTGTCAAAGGTGTACCTGGAAGTGTCAGAGGCACCTGGGAGCACAGAGGTACCTGAGTGTCAGAGGTGTACTCTGGAGGCCAAAGGGTGTAGCTGAGAGTGTCGGGAGGTGTACCTGGGAGTGGAGAAGTGTCCTGGGAGAGCTGAGGTACCTGGAGTGTCCGGAGGCACTGGGAGTGTCAGAGGTGTACTTGGGAGTGTCAGAGGTACCTGGGAGTGTCAGCGGTGTACCTGGAGTGTCTGAGGTGTACCTGGGAGGTTAGGGAGGTGTGCCTAGGAGTGTCAGAGGTGCACTGGGAGGTCACCTGGAGTGTCTGGAGGTACCTGGCAGTGTTCACACGTGTGTGTACCTGGCAGTGTCTGAGGTAACTGTCAGTGTCAGCGCTGTACCTGGGAGTGTCACAGGACCTGGGAGTGTTAGAGGTGTATCAGGAGTGACAGAGAGTACCTAGGAGTGTCGAGAGGCATGGGAGTGTCTGGAGGTGTACCTAGGAGGCAGAGGGTTTACCTGGGAGGTCGGAGCTGACTTGGGAGTGTCTGAGGCGGAACTGGGAGTGTCAAAGGTGTACCTGGGAGGTCAGAGGTATACCTGGGAGTGTCAGAAGTACCTGGGAGTGTCAAGGTACCTGGGAGTGTCAGAGAAGTACCAGGGAGTGTCACAGGAGTGCCTGGGAGTGTGGGAACCTGCAGTGTGAGGCTGTACCAGAGTGTCTGAGGTGTACCTGGGAGGGTCAGAGGTGTACCGGGAGTGTCAGCGGTGTACCTGGGAGTATCGGGAGGTACTGAGTATTTGAGGACCTGGGAGTGTCAGAGGTACCAGGATTTCAGAGATGTACCTGAGTGCTGGGGGTGCAACTGGGAGTCTGGAGGTGTGTCTGGATGCCAGAGGTGTACCAGGGAGTGTCAGTGGAGTACCTGGGAGTGGGAGTATCGAGGTGTACCTGGGAGTATCTGAGGTGTACCTGGGATTGTCAGAGGTGTACCTGGGAGTATCAGAGATGTACCTGGGAGTGTCTGAGGCACCGGGAGTGTCGGAGGTACCTGGCAGTGTCAGCGGTGTACCTGGGAGTCATGGGTAGGTGCACCAGGGAACAGTGAGTACCTGGGAGGCCGGGGTGGACCTGGAGGTCAGAGGTATACCTGGGAGGTCAGAGGTACCGGGAGTGTCAAGGTGTACCTGGGAGTGTCAGGAGGTACTGGGAGTTTAGAGTGTACTGGGAGGCCAGAGGTGTACCTGGGAGCGTCGGCGGTGTACCTGGGAGTTTCGGAGGTGTACCTGGAAGTGTGAGAAGTGGTACCTGGGAGCGTCGGAGGTACCTGGGAGGTTGGAGGTGCACCTGGGAGTGTCAGAGGTGCACTTGGGAGTGTCCGAGGTGTACCTGGGAGGTCAGCGTGTGCACCTGGGAACTGAGGTGTACCTGGAGGTGTGGAGGTGTGCCTAGGAGTGTCAGAGGTGCACTTGAGTGTCAGAGGTGACCTGGGAGAATCTGAGGTACCGGGAGTGTCTGAGGTGTACCTGGTAGTGTCGAGTGTACCTGGCAGTGTTGAGGTACTGGCAGTGTCAGGAGTGTGCCTGGGAGGTCATGGTGACCTGAGAGTTAGAGGGTATCAGGGAGTGACAGAGAGTACCTAGAGCAGAGGTGCCTGGGAGTGCCGGAGGCTGGGAGTGTTAGGTGCAACTGGGAGTCTCGGAGGTAACTGTGAATGTTGTAGGGTACCAGGGAGTGTCAGTGAGTACTGGGAGTGTCAGAGGTGTACTGGAGGTCAGAGGGCCTGGAGAGAGCCTGGAGGTACCTGGGAGTGTCTGGGTGTACCTGGGAGTGTCTGGGTACCTGGGGAGTGTCCTTGAGGTACCTGGGAGGTCAGAGGCCCCTGGAGGTGTGAGCACCAGAGGTGTACCTGGCAGTGTCAAGTGGTACTGGGGAGTGTCAGAGGTGTGCCTGGGAGTGTCTGAGGCCTGGGATTGAGGGCATCTGGGAGTCTGAGGGGAGGGCAGAAGTGGGAGGTCGAGTACCTGGGAGTAGAGGTAGCACTGGGAGAGTCGGAGGTACCTGGGAGCAAGTTTGAGGTGGGAGAAGCCAGGAGTGTCAGAGGTGGCCTGGGAGTGACTGAGGTGTCTTGAGGTATACCTGGGAGTGTCAAGGTGTCGAGAGTGTCAGAGGTGCGGAGGTGTAATCTGGGAGCGTCAGAGGTGCACTGGGAGGTCAGAGGTGTACCTGGAGTGTCAGCGTGGTACCTGGAGAGGTCTGAGGCATACCTGGGAGTGTCAAAGGTGTGTTTAGAGTGTCAGGAGGTGCACTGGGAGTGTCACCTTGAGCACTGAGGTGTACCTGGGAGTGTCTGAGGTGTACCATGTCTACGGTGTACCTGGCAGTGTTCCGAGGTGTAACTGTTGGGGTGTCAGCGCTGTACCTGGGAGTGTCAGCGGTGGACCTGGGAGGCAGGAGGTGCATCAGGAGTGACAGGAGGAGTACCTAGGAGTGTCAGAGGTGTACCTGGGAGTGTCTGAGGTACTCTAGGAGCATCAGGAGGTTTACCTGGGAGTGTCGGAGCCAGCCTTGGAGTGTCGGAGGCGGAACTGGGAGTGTCAAAGGTGTACCTGGGAGTGTCAGAGGCATACCTGGGAGGCTGAAGTGTACCTGGGAGTGTCAAAGGTGTACCTGGGAGTGTCAGAGAAGTACCAGGGAGGTCACAGGAGTACCTGGGAGTGTGAGAGGCACTATGAGTGTGAGAGTTGTACCTAGGAGTGTCTGAGGTGGCACCTGGGAGGGTCAGAGGTGGCCTGGGAGTGTCATGGTGTACCTGGGAGTATCGGAGGTGTACCTGGGAGTATCGGAGGTGTACCTGGAGTGTCAGAGGTGTACCTGGAGCATCAGGAGATGCACCTGGGAGTGCCAGGGTGCAACTGGAGTCCTGAGGTGTAACTGGGAATGTCAGGAGGTGCACCAGGAGTGTCAGGTGGAGTACCTGGGAGTCTCAAAGGTGTACCTGGGAGTATCGTGGAGGTACCTGGGAGTATCTGAGGTGTACCTGGGATTGTCAGAGGTACCTGGGAGCATCAGAGATGTACCTGGAGTGTCAAAGGTGTACCTGGGAGGCTCAGAGGTGTACCTGGGAGGTCAGGAGGTGTACCTGGGAGGTTGAGGTGTACCTGGGAGGTCAGCGGTGTACCTGGGAGTGTCGGAGGTACCTGGAAGTGTGAGAAGTGGCACCTTGGGAGTGTCGGAGGTGTACCTGGGAGTGTTTGAGGTGTACCTGGGAGTGTCAGATGTGTACTTGGGAGTGTCCTGAGTGTGTACCTGGGAGTGTCGGAAGTGTGTACCTGGGAGGTTCGAGGTACCTGGAGTGTCAGAGGTGTGCTCTAGGAGTGTCAGGAGGCACTTGGGAGGCCAGAGGTGCACCTTGGAGAATCTGAGGTGTACCTGGGAGTGTCTGAGGTGTACCTGGTAGTGTCTTATGTACCTGGCAGTGTTCGAGGTGTAACTGGCAGTGCTCACATGTACCTGGGAGTGTCAGCGGTGGACCTTGGAGTGTTAGGAGGTGTATCAGGGAGTGACAGAGGGAGCACTCAGGAGTGTCAGAGATGGGCCTGGAGGCCAGAGGTGTACCTGGGAGGTCAGGCAACTGGGAGTCTCTGGAGGTGTAACTGGGAATGTCAGAGGTGTATCAGGGAGTGTCATGGAGTACCTGGGAGGTTGAGGTAACTGGGAGGCCAGAGGTGTACCTGAGAGGCCGGAGGTGTACCTGGAGTGTTTGGTGTACCTGGGAGTATCTGGGGCACTCTGGAGTGTCTGAGGTGTACCTGGGAGTGTCAGGAGGTGTCCCTGGGAGTGTTGAGTGTGGCGGAGGCCGAGGTGTACCTGGCAGTGTCAGAGGTGTACCTGGGAGTGTCAGAGGTGTGCCTGGGAGTGTCTGAGGTGTGTACCTGGGATTGTCTGAGGTGCACCTGGGAGTGTCTGAGGTGTACCTGGGAGTGCTCAGCGGTGTAGCTGGGAGTGTCGGAGGTACCTGGGAGTGGAGAAGTGTACCAGAGCCGGAGTGTACCTGGGGAGGTCGGAGGTGTAATCTGGGAGGTCAGGAGGTGTACTTGGGAGTGCTGAGGTACCTGGGAGGTCAGCGGTGTACCTGAGAGGTTCGAGGCATACCTGGGAGCGGTCAAGGTGTGCTCTAGGAGTGTTGTAGAGGCACTTGGGAGTGTCACCTTTGAGTGTCTGAGGTGTACCTGGAGTGTCTGAGGTGTACCTGGCAGTGTCTACGGTGTACCTGGCAGTGCCCAGGTGTAACTGTCAGTGTCAGCGCTGTACCTGGGAGTGTCAGCGGTGACCTGGGAGTGTTAGAGGTGTATCAGGAGGACAGAGGAGTACCTAGGAGTGTCGGAGGTGTACCTGGGAGTGTCTGAGGTGTACCTAGGAGTATCAGAGGTTACCTGGGAGGTCGGAGTTGTACTTGGGAGTGTCGGAGGCGGAACTGAGTGTCAAAGGTGTACCTGGGAGGTCAGAGTATACCTGGGAGTGTCAGAAGTGTACCCGGAGGTCAAAGGTACCCAGAGCAAGTCAGAGAAGTACCAGGAGGTCACAGGAGTGGGAGGAGAGAGGTACCATGAGTGTGGAGAGTTGTAATTTAGGAGTGTCTGAGGTGTACCTGGGAGGGTCAGAGGTGTACCTGGGAGTGTCAGCGGTGTACCTGGGAGTATCGGAGGTGTACCTGGGAGTATCGGAGGTGTTCCTGGGTGGAGTGTCAGAGGTGTACCTGGAGCATCAGAGATGGGCCTGGGAGCAACAGGGGTGTAACTGGGAGTCTCGGAGGTGTAACTGGGAATGTCAGAGGTGTACCAGGAGGTTGTGAGTACCTGGGAGTCTCAAAGGTGTACTGGAGTATCGGAGGTGTACCTGGGAGTATTCAGGTGTACCTGGATTGTCAGAGGTGTACCTGGGAGTATCAGGAGATGTACCTTGGAGTGTCTGGAGGTGTACCTGGGAGTGTCGGGAGGTGTACCTGGCAGTGTCAGCGGTACCTGGGAGTGTCATAGGTGTACCAGGAATGCTTCAAGTGGAGTACCTGGAGTGGCTCAAAGGTGGACCTGGAGGTCAGAGGTATACCTGGGAGTGTCAGAGGTGTACCTGGGAGGCCAAAGGTGTACTGGGAGTGTCAGAGGTGCACCTGGGAGTGTCAGGAGGTGTACCTGGGAGTGTCAGAGGTGTACCTGGGAGTGTCATGGTGTACCTGGGAGTGTCGGAGGTGTACCTGGAAGTGTGGAGGCGTACCTGGGAGGCGTGTCGGAGGTGTACCTGGGAGAGTCGGGAGGTGTACCTGGGAGTGTCAGAGGTGTACTTGGGAGTGTCCGAGGTGTACCTGGGAGTGTCAGCGGTGTACCTGGAGGTTCGAGGTGTACCTGGGAGGTCAGAGGTGTGCCTAGGAGTGTCAGAGGTGCACTTGGGAGTGTCAGAGGTGCACCTTGAGAATCTGAGGTGTACTGGGAGTGTTTGGAGGTGTACCAGTTCGGAGGTGTACCTGGCAGTGTCTGAGTAACTGGCAGTGTCACGATGTACCTGGGAGGTTGGGCGGTGGACCTGGGAGTGTTAGAGGTGTATCAGGAGTGACAGAGGAGTACCTAGAGTGTCAGAGGTGTTCCTGGGAGGCCGAGGTGTACCTGGGAGTGTCGGTGCAACTGGGAGTTCCCGGAGGTGTAATCTGGGAATGTCAGAGGTACCAGGGAGTGTCAGTGGAGTACCTGGGAGGCCAGAGGTGTAACTGGGAGGCCAGAGGTGTACCTGAGAGTGTCGGAGGTACCTGGGAGTGTCTGGGGTGTACCTTGGGAGTATCTGGGTGTACCTGGGAGTGTCTGAGGTGTGCCTGGGAGTGTCAGAGAGGTGTCCCTGGACTGTCGGAGGTGCACATGGAGTATCAGAGGTGTACCTGGCAGTGCTCAGCGGTGTACCTGGGAGTGTCAGGAGGTGTGCCTGGGAGTGTCTGAGGTGTACCTGGATTGTTGGAGGTGTACCTGGGAGTGTCTGGAGGTGTACCTGGGAGTGTCATGGTGTAGCTGGGAGGTCGGAGGTGTACCTGGGAGTGTGGAGAAGTACCTGGGAGAGTCGGAGGTGTACCTGGGAGTGTCGGTGGAGGTGTAATCTGGGAGTGTCAGGAGGTGCACTTGGGAGTGTCAGGAGGTGTACCTGGGAGTGTCATGGTACCTGAGAGTGTTCGAGTATACCTGGGAGTGTCAGCTGTGTGCTCAGGAGTGCTCAGGCACTGGGAGTGTCACCTTGTAGTGTCTGGAGGTGTACCTGGAGTGTCTGAGGTGTACCTGGCAGTGCTCACGGTACCTGGCAGTGTTCGAGGTGTAACTGTCAGTGTCAGCGCTGTACCTGGGAGGTCATGGTGGACTCCAGAGTGTTAGAGGTGCATCAGGGAGTGACAGAGGAGTACCTAGAGGTCAGAGGTGTACCTGGGAGTGTCTGAGGTGTACCTAGGGAGTATCAGAGGTTTACCTTGGGAGGTCGGAGTTGTACTTGGGAGTGTCGGAGGCGTGAACTGGAGGGGTTGCCAGGTACCTGGGAGGCCGAAGTGTACCTGGGAGTGTCAAAGGTGTACCTGGGAGGCCAGAGAAGTATTCAGGAGTGTCACAGGAGTACCTGGGAGTGTGAGGCACCTGCGAGTGTGAGAGTTGTACCTAGGAGTGTCTGAGGTGTACCTGGGAGGGTCAGAGGGCCTGGGAGTGTCAGCGGTGTACCTGGGAGTATCGGAGGTGCACCTGGGAGTATCGGAGGTGTACCTGGGAGTGTCAGGAGGTGTACCTGGGGAGTGTCAGGGGTGCAACTGGGAGTCTCGGAGGTGTAACTGGGAATGTCAGAGTGTACCAGGAGGCGTCAGTGGAGTACCTGGGAGTCTCAAAGGTGTACCTGGGAGTATCGGAGGTGTACCTGGGAGTATCTGAGGTGTACCTGGGATTGTCAGAGGTACTCCTGGGAGTATCAGAGATGTACCTGGGAAGGTCAGCTGTGTACCTGGGAGCAAGGTCAGAGGCACCTGGGAGGTCAGGAGGTGTACCTGGGAGGTCAGAGGTGTACCTGGGAGTGTCAGGAGGTGTACCTGGGAGGCCAGAGGTGTATCTGGGAGTTTCGGGAGGTGTACCTAGGGAGTGTCAGAGTGTGTACCAGGAATGTCAGTGGAGTACCTGGGAGGTCAGAGGTGTACCTGGGAGGCCAGAGGTGTAATCAAGGCCAGAGGTGTACCTGGGAGGCCGGAGGTGTACCTGGGAGGTCTGGGGGTGTACCTGGGAGTATATGGGTGTACCTGGGGAGTGTCTGAGGTGTACCTGAAGGCCGAGGTCCTGGATGTGTCGGAGGTGCACATGGAGGTCAGGAGGTGTACCTGGCAGTGTAAGCGGTGTGGCCTGGGAGCTGAGGTGCCCAGGGAGTGTCTGAGGTGTACCTTTGAGTGTCTGGAGGTGTGTACCTGGAGTGTCTGAGGTGTACCTGGGGGCCAGAGAAGGAGGCACAGCAGGAGTACCTGGGAGTGTGAGGAGGTGTACCTGTGTGTGAGAGTTGTACCCAGGAGTGTCTGGAGGTGTACCTGGGAGGGTCAGAGGGGTACCTGGAGCATCAGGAGTTGTACCTGGGAGGTTCAGGTGTACCTGGGAGTGTCGGAGGTGTACCTGGCAGCAAGGCTGGGGCGGTGTACCTGGGAGGTCAGGAGGTGTACCAGGGAATGTCAGTGGAGTACCTGGGAGGTCAAAGGTGTACCTGGCAGTGTCAGAGGTGCACCTGGGAGGTCAGAGGTGTACCTGGGTTTGTCAAAGGTGTACCTGGGAGTGTCAGAGGCGTACCTGGGAGGTCAGGAGGTGTACCTGGGAGTCTCAGAGGTGTACTCTGGGAGGCTGAAGGGTGTAGCTGAGAGGTCGGAGGTGTACCTGGGAGTGTGGAGAAGTGCACTGGGAGAGCCGGAGGTGTACCTGGGAGTGTCGGAGGTAATCTGGGAGTGTC